>NC_056722.1:17764629-18067129 GCF_018831695.1 Puntigrus tetrazona | reverse complement strand
GCACGTTGACCAATGAGACGCGATGCCTCACTTGCGAGACGGTAATAGCGCCTCACGTAAACCCTTTAGTCCAATAAGACGTATCCAGATAGTTCTGCCAACTGTGATTGGCTGTGCTTTTATCTGAGGTGTGTTTTTGGACTTTGTTCTCTCACAGATAAGCAGTAAAGATGAGGATTTCTTGGATTTGTCAGTGGACGTGGAGCAGAACACTTCAATCACACACTGTCTCAGGTCTGAAAGCACGCTCACACTTAAACCCAGCTCAAAATGAATATCTGTCCGTTTTAATAAACTATTGTTTCCCTTACTGGCCCCTTCTAGAGGTTTCAGTAATACAGAGACCTTGTGCAGTGAGTATAAATATTACTGTGAGGAATGCAGAAGTAAACAAGAGGCACACAAACGGTGAGAGTTCTTTTCTGCCAGCTGCTTCCTGCATGTCTGAATGTATATTTACTGCATATACTTGATTTATCAATGTGTTTAACTCCAGAATGCGGGTTAAGAAACTTCCCATGATCCTCGCCTTGCACTTGAAGAGATTTAAATACATGGAGCAGCTGCAGCGCTACACTAAGCTAAGCTACCGTGTGGTCTTCCCTCTGGAGCTCCGCCTCTTTAACACCTCTGGCGATGCCACCAATCCCGAAAGGCTTTATGACCTTGTCGCTGTGGTGGTGCATTGTGGCAGGTGAGTTGATGCAAGCTTTAATGGAATCCAGGAAGCCAGAATGGACTTTCAAGTTTTTATAAATGTGATTTCACAATGCTTGCTTGTGTGAAAAGAATCTCTCCATGCAAGCCTTTTGAAATCTGTCCTTACGAAAAAATGGAGAACTGTACTGATTTGCGCGGGTGTGTGTGTGTGTGTGTTTTTATAGCGGTCCAAACCGAGGACACTACATTGCAATTGTAAAGAGTCATGACTTCTGGCTACTATTTGATGACGACATTGTAGAGGTAAGCTGCCATCAGTCATATATTAGCATTAGTTATGTATATTATATGTGTGTGTTTTTGTATATTGTAACACAACCTTTATTTTTTTAAATGCTGTTCATTTCCAAAATAAATAATTTGGGTAATACTTTACAATAAGGTTTGATTTGTTGCAATGTATTAACTAACATGAACAAACAATGAAGACAACATTTGTTAGTGTTATGAAAAATACAGTTGTTCATTGTTTGCTCATGTTAGTTCACAGTGCATTAACTAATGTTAATCAGCATGTGTGATTTTTATTAATGCAATAGCAAATGTTGAAATTAACATTAAATGAATGCTGTAGAAGTATTGTCAATTTTTATTTCATGTTAAGTAATGTTGTTCACTAATGAACCGCATTAGAAAGTGTTACCATTAATTGCAAGATTTCGCATTCGTTTTTTTAATTGAATAAATAAAATCTTGAGCAGAAGAGACGGTCTTGTAAAACATTAAAAATCTCTCTCTCTCTCTAATATATTAATTAGACATGCTTTGATTAATTCGGAGCTAAGCATAACTCGTAAAAAATATTCACTTTATAAGAGTGCAATTTTTAGCAAATAAATTTTTTAATAATTTCTTTTTGTAAGTAAATCAAATCGGATAGTGTTTTTAGCATTTTATAATGAACTTAAGAACTTTTTCCCTGTAGAAAATTGATGCCCAGGCGATTGAAGAGTTCTACGGATTAACCTCGGAAATTTCCAAGAACTCTGAGTCCGGGTACATCCTGTTTTACCAGTCCAGAGACTGAGAGAGGCCAGAGCGGCGTCCCCGTACGGACACCTGAGCAGCAGGCGTGCCTGTGCGCTGAACCCTGCTGCATCCCACCTGCGCAGGTTCTTACTGCAGCGGCGCCTCACACACACCCCACCCCACCCGTCCAAGCCCACCCTCGCCGGTCTCCACGCAGCAGTAACGTCGGACGTGATGCAGTCGCAAGGCCTTCTGAACGTTGTTTGTCAGTTGTATTTACATTGTGGGAGCGTTTCATCACTCGTGTTCAGTCCTTTACCGTGGAGAGAATGTGTTTAATGTAACAGACTGTATGATACGACCGGGATTTGCATTCGACTTTCATGCTGCGACTTTTTGATTCCTGTGGCTGTGAGGAGGCTGAAGACTTGTGCATGGGGAAAGCGGGTGTGTTTATTATAATGGAGGGGAGGGTCTAAAACGCTCCGGGTGCGGGGCATTGCGGGTTATGTATTTCTACCTTGTACAGAGTGATATTTGTATAAATATTATGAGAATTATAATAATATTACTGATATAGCCAAAAAAGAGGATAGAACCAGAAAAGATGTATAACACTATGGTGCACTTTTGATACAGTTTTGTAGATGTTGGAAGGTTAATGTGAGGGTTTGCTTGAGACGGCCTGTTGTGAAATTATCATTTTCTGTTTTAAAGAAAAAGAAATAAAAGTGTATACACCAAGATAGGATGTATGCATGCAAGCATGTAAATACCAGCTATTACCAGCCTACTGCGATTTGATTGGACGCGTTTTTCATGCAACCAGTCTTTTTTTGTTTAGTTTTTTTTGTGCTGATGACTCATTCTTGGTCACTGTGGCCCCTCAGTGGCCGGTCAAGATTACTGCAAGATAGAGATTTGCATAGCATTATTCCTTTTTCACCGATTGCTTTTTCTCTCACTCCAGCTTTAAAGGTTCCGTGTTGTTTTGCAACGACTTTTCTAGCCAATTATTGCGTAAAATGAGGTTGGATCCCTTTAAAAATATGCGTGAAAGGTTACATGTATTCATTAGAGCTTAAATGCCAATTTCTAATCTGTCATCTGAGAGCCATATCGAGCCTAGTTTCAGACTGGAAAGGATTTTATCAGGCGTCATCACTGACTACGCAGTTTAGTCTGTGAGGAGGTGTGAGTCTGTCTGAGTTAGAGGCATGGGGATGAAGGCTGCGCGGGGTTAGAGGATGGAGGAGAGAGGGAAGATAGTGGGGGAAGTGGGTGACACAGATGAGCGTGCTGTTAATAGCACGCGCCGAGAATAGCTCTCACAGGGGAGCAACACAATGTGCATCTTTCCAGAAAGATGCAGTCTGAATGTCAGATGCTAGATAAATGGGTCTCTTCCTACACAGACGTGTTGCAATACCTTCTGGGTCATGTGAAATGGGTGCTTTTTCTGTTTTTGAAAAGGTGGTTTATAAAGCGAATTAAGAGTTTAAATGTTCTATTAGACAAAAAAGTTATTTTGATGTTAATATTTTACATTTTACTAAGTGAAGCTAAATTGAAACCTTGGCATACATGTTTTGGCATGTTTTAGTGCTTTCAAAACAGTAAACAGGTGTGCAGTTAATTTAGCCATTATCAGCTTTATTAATTAATAAACCAGGTTTATTAAGGTTTATAATGATTAATATTAATTAGTTATTTACAAAATTATGGTAACAGTCGAAGTTTCAAAATCACTTTACTACTTTAAAAAAAAGTGATTTTGAATTTGTTTTTTAAAATAATATAGTTTAAGTAAAATGTGTGTGTGTATTGAGTTTTTTTTATTCATTTTATATTTTTTTAAATTATTTTTAAACATGCTCTTTTTAAAGTTAGCCAAAGCAACCCAAATGCACATAAAACAGAGTTATCTGATTTTCATATATATGTGTGCGTGTGTGTGTGTGGAAAGCATTATTTTAATAATTGGGACACATAAATAAATTATATATATATATATATATATATATATATATATATATATATATATATATATATATATATATATATATATTTAAATATTTATATAAAATATAGCCCTGTAAAAAAAAAAGCAAAATGTAGTTATACTATTATTCTTAATGTTTTTTATGATTATTATTTTATTTAGTTGTTGGAATAAAAGCATGTAGTTCCACTGACTTAAGTATAAATAAACACATAAATGCATAAATTTCCAAATGAATGTAGAAATACATTAATAAATAAATGATAACATAAATGCTGAAATACATAAATGAATAAATAAATGATAAAATAAATGTAGAAATAAACGCAGATATGTATAAATTAATGAATAAATTATTTTTATTTTTGCCGTTTTAAATTGTACTATTTTTTTTTACCATTTGTGTTACAATACATTTTTGTACATGTATTATGCATTTCTAAATTTATTCAAGCATTTATTTCTGTGTCCGTATGTAAATAAGGTAGGCGGTCCTAGCTTCTCACTACAGGATTGGTCAATTAGGCAAAGTCGGAACAACGAGCAATTGGCCTAGTTAGCCTGCTAACTTTACAAACTGCGGTCAAGGCAGACTTGTCTTGAAAATACACGAGCCGTTTCGAGTTTAGTTTAGACTCGCGTCCGTGCTAACGCTGTCCTCAAAATGGAACCGGAAATATGAATAGCAACGTGATGGGAAGCTTATATATATATATATATATATATATATATATATATATATATATATATATATATATATATATATATATACTACTATTATGACAATATTTCTATGTATTTTTTTATCTTCAATCATTATGTCAGCATGGCCGAATCACAGCGAGTGATTCATTTCTTTATTTGTTCACGCATTTGTGAATTTATTTCTGCCTTTATGTATTTATTTATACTTGAGTCATTTTTTGTCACCCGTAGACTGTAACCGTCGTTGTGGCGTAAGCAGATCGTACGAAAACGTTACGAAGGAGAACTTACGAATTCAAATAAAATAGTAACTAAACGATTGCGTTGCGGCCTCCGGTGTCGAGGGGAAGGAAAAGGCGATAACGAATTTAGAAAAAAAAATTATAATTTTTTTTATAATTAAAAAATACGTTGCTGTATTTTTTGTTCACTAAAATGCCCGTTACAACGAGCAGCTTTCCGTGCAGCGGATAAATAGGTGACGGGACCTCTTCTGATCTGAAGGAAAGCTCACCCCTCCCCGCGCCTCGCACAGCCGCAGTCGGTGGCGATGCTCGAGCAGACGGCGAAGAGCCGCTACCGCTGCTGGCTGTGACGACCCTCCGATCCGGCTTCACGGCACCAGACTCCCGCATCCGTCCGCGCGGCGCCGCACCTGCGACAGCGCTGCCGTTCAATACCATGGCGAGGCGAGGAGGACGCGAAAACATCTAAACGGGCGCCTCTCCTCCAAAAGACAAGGTAGGGAAGCCTCCAGATGGGGAGTGAGTGGGGGACCGGGTCTATTTGAAATCGGTCTGCTTTGCATTTTGCAATACATAGCTGATTTTTACAGCGCGTGAGCTTCAGCATTATTATAAGCTAAAAGGACCGAGAGCTTGTATCCAGCTGCTTGAGGAGAAGATGCGCTTTAAGAGTGCATATCTAATAGATGAAAGGATGCTGATGCAGGGGCGCTTTTATAAGCACAGGAACCCGCCTTTATTTAATATCAGCACTCACCAGGGCCCTCCCTTCCTTTATGATTCTCCACCATTGTACTGTCGGCTATGATTCAAAATTATCTCAATAATAGCAGGTCCCTATATCCACTAAATATAAGTAAAGGTGTCTTTAATTGATCTTAATTTGATTCTTTGTTCTGCACAAAAGAACAATGTTAGTTTTAGGAGATGAGGAATGCAGAACAAGTGATAATTATTAAGGGCTAATTTTCTACTCATTTCTTTTACAATGGATGGTCTGATTTTTTTTTTTTTTTTTTTTTGTATGTTTAATTAACGTTGCATGCACTGTAAAAATGTTAAACTTTTTTAAATTATTGATTAACCCCATTGGTTATCGTAATATTTATGGCATGCAGTAAAATATTATATTTATAGATACAATTTTTTTGCAGTAAAACACTTTTTGTTTCTATTTTTGTTTTTAAAAATAATTGTATATAATATATAAAAATAGCATATTTAAAAAAATAAAAATAGTTGTAATTCACAGGAACAGAGGCGGCCCCTGAATTAACTGCACAAACCTGACCTGTTTATTTTTGTTATCAGTTATGTAGCCTACAGAATTGTTTTATGTTGAAATTATGTGTAAATATACTATCATTTATGTAAATAGTCACCAAAATGCCATTCCATAATGCTATCATGTTTTTTTTTTAAATTTACATTAAAATTCTTGCAACGCCAGTTATTCGTTTTATAAATGTAACATTTAAAAGGATAGCCCACCCCAAAAAAATTCAAACAAAGGCATTAGTATTTTTTGACTCTTTCTTTCTTTGACTCTTTCTTTTTTTTTTTTGCTTACCAACATTCTTCCAAATTTCTTCTTTTGTTTTCTACAGAAGTTAGTCAGTCATTCAGGTTTGGAATAACAAACAGTTGTTTTTTTATGGGGACTCTCCATAGTATTTTCTATGGTCCTACACAAAATCTCTCACAGGAAACTTTGCGTGTTTTGGGATTTTCAAAAGTATCATAAATCACCTTTCACATTGTAATACCTATGTCACATCCATGTCGCTGAACAAATCTGTGTCCTCATAAACCACATAAACATACACACATGCACAAAATATATAGTTTTATATATATATATATATATATATATATATATATATATATATATATATATATATATATATATATATAATTGCTTTTGTTAGGGGAACAAAAGTAGTGGATTATTTTGTTTTCATTTCCTTTACACCATCTACACACCTCATTATGCTTTTCTGTGTGTGCCATTTCAGACGGGAGGCAGAATGAGTGAAGAGGTGCCAGTTTCTCCCAGCTGGCTAGCTCAAGAACCCACCTGGGGCAGCAGCGGCGCAGGGAGCATAGAAAACATCACCGTCGGAACCTACCCACCCGCGGTTGTCTTGCCAGCGCGGCCGCCCGCTGAGCTATTGGTGAACCCGTGGGACATCGTGCTGTGTTCATCCGGCACCCTCATAGCCTGCGAGAATGCCCTGGTGGTTTTGGTCATCTGGCAGAACCCGGCACTGCGCGCCCCGATGTTTTTGCTGATTGGCAGCCTAGCTCTAGCCGACTTATTGGCAGGTCTAGGGTTAGTCCTGCACTTCACCTTCGCTTACCTGCTCAGATCTGACTCGGCGCAGCTGCTGACCGTAGGTCTGGTGGTGGCGTCCTTCTCGGCGTCCGTTTTTAGCCTGCTAGCTATCACCATCGACCGCTACCTGTCGCTATACTACGCCCTCACCTACAACTCGGAGCGAACAGCAGCGTTCACATACACCATGCTGGTGCTTCTATGGGGAGTTTCGTTGTGTTTGGGTTTGCTGCCGGTTACCGGCGTGAACTGCTTGGGCCAGGAGGCGAACTGCAGCGTGGTTTGGCCCCTAACAAAAAACAACGTAGCCGTTCTGTCCGTCTCCTTTCTTCTACTGTTCGGCCTCATGCTTCAGCTCTACGTGCAGATTTGTAAAATCGTCATGCGACATGCGCACCAAATCGCCCTACAACATCACTTTTTAGCAGCGAGTCCTCACTACGTCACGACGCGGAAAGGCGTATCCACCCTGGCGATCATTTTGGGCACATTTGCAGCTTGCTGGATGCCGTTTACAGTTTACTCGCTCATAGCCGATTATACCTACCCACCCCTTTACACGTATGCCACCCTGGTTCCCGCCACCTACAACTCCGTGATCAACCCTGTGATTTACGCCTTCCGCAATCAAGAGATCCAGAAAGCGTTGTGGCTGGTGTGCTGCGGATGCATCCCTGCCAGCGTGGCCCACCGGGCACGGACCCCCAGCGACGTCTGATGTGCCTCGGGAATTACACAGGCCGGAGATTCTCCCGATCCATGGGACAAGAAGGGGCGTGCGCGTCACCCGTTTATGTCTTCCCCTAATTGTTATGTGACAACCACTGCCACACAATCTTTGCCTGATCCCAGTCCGACCAGCTGCCACACCCTTTCCAAGAAAAAAAAAGGGGGCTGAAACGGATGCTGTGTGGCAGGCAGCTGTAAATATCTTGTATATATGCCTTTGCATTTTTGTGCTAGTTTTGGCTTGGCCACAGCGACAGCCCCCCTGTTGCACGGGCTGTGAGGGAGGAGGAGGATGAGGGGCAGCACGAGGCAGTCCTCTTGACTGGATCCTGAAGCTCATTCATCTCGTCCTGCTGTTGCTGCATTCAAGAACGTGCGCTGAACGTTAAGTAACCGCGGTGTGCTAAAAATAGACTAGGCGCTCGGTGATCCGCGCCTTGCGTCCTCCGAAGATACCGACCTGGAGAACGCGCGTGCGAGCGAGAGAGAGAGAGAGAGAGAGAGAGGCAGGCGCGCGCTCTCTCTTCTGTTTGATTTAAATCTCAACCCAAGCGTGGCCGAATGTAAAATGTCCTCCAAAGCAGAAAACCACGAAGAGCTAACTACAATCTCAGAACGAGAACCACTCTAAATAACCGAACCCATCGATGCCTTTATTTTGGTTTAGAACGCAAGTCAAACCATGTCTGCATTCTCTTCCATAAACGCGGGATGAAAGTGTATGTATGTTCATTTAAACAGCCCCATGTGAATAGAGGCTCACTTCAAAGAACTGTTGAGTACAAAACGTGCATTAAGTGGCTGAGAATGAGAGGTTTGTTTATATGCAGCGACATCGAGGATGGAACCGAATGTATTTTCTATTGATTTGCTTTTAATTTGCATTGTCATTGTCGCTCTGAATAGAGTGCTGCTCCGTTTATTATGTTCAACTGATAATTACCACTGGATATGGCATAGCTGTCACAATGGTAGTTCGTACCATTTTGCTTGAAATTGAAATGTATTGCATTTGCAAAGAATGATGATTTGGGCATGATATTTAGATATATTAATCAGAGGTATTTTGCTCGAAACAATGAGTGAAGCTTTTCATCCCAAAATCAAAAGAAAAAATGAATTTCACTTTGACATTATTTTAAATAATCACAATACGATTCAATGATTTATATAACCCCGAGTAAAAAACAAAACAATACAATAAATGGGACAGATATATAAATATATATTTTAAGAATTATATGTTATATAATGCATATATAATCAGATTAGATAATTGGTTATATAACCGTGTAATTATATAATATCATTTTTCTTATAATTAATAGATATGCTTTACTGAATTTATGCAAAGTACATTTTTTCTTCTGATATTAGGGTGGAATATGACCTGGACAAGATTTCATGGGATTCACCCTTGATAAATGATATTCTAAAATGACGAAACTGTTGCAAGATGTGCCAGCCAAGCTTCACTTCAACTCTCAGATGAGCCTTCCGTAGATTTAACCTGATTGTTAGTAAACTGGTGAGTCTCTTCTAATGGTCCACCCGACACAATTATAATGAGGAGAACAGCTGGCCTCTCAGACCTGGCAAATGTCAGATGAGGGAGAGTGTTATTATGAAATCTATCTTTTCGTACTTTCATCACAACTGAGGCTGGAGTCATGCTACTATTATGAGAAGTTCACCCCTGAAGCTTTTTACCTTACGCCCTCCAAATGCCAACCAGCCACTATCCATTTCAGTGCTGTGGCAGAATCCATCAGCGAGCAATAACTACGGACCAAGCGATTCATCAAATTATAGCAATACTCTGGCAGCAATAACAGCCGTGCCCAAGCAAAACCAACACCTCAGCTAGCCGAAAAAAAACGCATCCATGAAAAACCCACCACAAAAATACCCAGTGGATTCCAAGAACGACTGACAACTGTACTTATTTCAACATCATCCAAATGATATTAGTGAATTTGGGATTAGAAAAAAAAACAGAAACTGGACAGATGTCCCAATCCCTGTAAACATGTCCATAATCTCACAGCCTCGTGTTCTGTCGTCCAGAAAGTGACTGTGCCCTGCCTGTGGTCATTTACGATATCTAACTTTGAATGAAATCTCTCTGTACACTCAATTTGACCTACTCTGCCGTATGCATTTGCTTTTGTGAACTTTAGAGATGTTTATAATGTGTGAGGAACGTGATGTGTAAGGCGTGACTGTCGGTGCATGGCCACGTGTGTGCGTGTACGTGTGAACGCATGCATATATGTTCGTCTCTCCAGGGACAATGATGTAGTTGGGGGTAATAATGTATATTCCCCATAGACCTGCATGGGCTAGAGTGGCTACCAGTCTTCCCATTGCACCCTCTTTACATCGTGCCTGCGGGTCGGACACACCCTCGTGACCTTTTTTGCCTGAGTGACCTCTATACAATTCCATTGAAACAGCACATGAGCGGTAGGGAGCAGGTTCGTGAGTTTTAATAGGGCTTAGCATGGAGGCGATGATTGGTCTGTTGGGGGCCTCGTCTGATCTTTGAGGAATAACTTATTTTGCTATATTCATCGAAAGTCTCTATTTTTCCCCCTCAGTCTGGATTCTTTGGAATTCCTGAGATTTTATTTTGTATTCTGATGCGCTGTACGGTCTCTTTCTGAATGTATCGACAAAGACATTCTTATCGTTACTATGGCCGATCGTCTTGATCCTGTAAATAAGGCATGCGACTTTAAGGGGGCATGATGGCAACTCTCACCTGATGTCATAGAGCGATGTGGTGATGACGTATTTTTGTTAGCATCTTGTTAGCAAGTTAGCATCATCCTGGTTTCCACTGACAAATACCAATAGGATTTTTCCAGTTTCCATTTTTCCAGAAAATAAGCTCTGTGACCCACAAAAAAAAAAAATCATAATCATCACAATGAACTTCACAAATGAATTTAGGCGTAAATACGAACATAATCAGGTTAGCCAGTTCATATTTTTTTGGTTCCCAGAACATTCTGGTAACGTACGTTTCTGGTTCCCATAACAGATGTTGAGGTGTTTTTTGTTGGTTATAGCCAGGAAAGGTTTCTTCATATAAACGTTACATAAAATGTTTCCTTTAGATAAAGAGAACTTTCCCAGAAAATAACTAAAAGGGAAACATATGGAAATATTAGAGGAAATGTTCTGTGTTTGATGGATAGGCTCTTTGATAAATTTAACACGGAAAACAGGGCTGTGAGTGATAGACATACAGTCTTTACAATGGCACGCACTAGACCACCTATTTTTCACAGCTCACAATGTCTAAAGCTGTTTTATCCACTTAAAGTTTTTTTTTTTTTTTTCCAGAAAGATTTCATCAGCTGAACAGTCAGTATGTTGACAAGAGTGCAATCCACTGAGTGCCCTACTTTAGCCCCTCACAGCCTTGTTTTCATTTCTGTCAGAATATTAAATATTGGGATACCCTGACTAGAGACTAGACTTGAATAGTTTGTAAGAGTGATTTTAACCCGTTTTAGACTAAAAGCAAACTACGAATAGACGACTTTACCTGTTTAGCGTGAGGTCTTTAAAGCAACTGTATGTAGCTTTGAGTATTTTTTGCGACTTTGGAGCCCCCTACAGTTAAGTGAGTGTAATTCACTGTCGTAAATATATCACTCCTGTGGTAAAACCAGTAGCTGTCGCTCTTTTCGCGGAATTTCACACTTGCTCGTCTAGAACAGATGTTTGGCTTTTTACAACGATACTAAAACTGACTTTTCAAAGTCAAAAACAACAACAAATATACATACAGTTTCTTTAATGTACGCTGAAATTCCCGTTTCGCTAGGCTACTTGCTAACAGCTGGATTTTTTCAAGATGAAGTAAAAGAATTTAAACACCACAAAGTGTTATATTGATGTATTTTATTTTGTAGAATAAAACAAACATGAAAATATGTTGAGCTTGTGTTAACCCCTGACCTTATTTCAGGCATTTACCCAAAAATCACTGAAAAAATCACTGAACTAAAAATGTTATTTCCGGTGAAGGCCTACAAAAATACGTCATTCTGCAATGCTCTATTCTGAAACAGTTAACCTTGAGCCACATTCCAATGTCTCCTATTGCCTGGGCATGCTTGTCTACAGCTGATTGAGAGGGTTAATGCTTGATGCACAGCCGTTTGGTCAGAAATGACCAAGGGATTATTGCTGTGGCTTTTGAGGGTTAGGCCTCTGCCTAAAACATCATATCTCCTTCTGTTTTTGAAAAGAGCTTTGTAAAATGATGTTATCATGCTTTGTGCCTGGTCTCTGATGGATTTTCCACATGCAGATGGACGTTTGCCGATTGAATCTTTGATTTAAATAGTCTTGTATCCAACTGTAGATGATTGTGCTCTGTAATCCAATGTAAGAGCTTGAAAATGTCAAACTGAAGGGTGAAAAAGCACTCGGATGGGAGTCTGCCTCCGATTCTGGTTTATTTGAGGAGTAGAAAAGAAAATCATATCTGGATTGATGTCTTGTGAGGAAACTTTACACATTAACACTAAAATTCAGGCTTGTTCTGTACTTTATTTAGTATCTAGAATCGAAATCTTGAACAATCCGAGGGGCAGTCGGGTGCATCGGTTTCAGCATCTTGTGTACACGTATGCGTAGTTTTAACTGTGAAATGCACTTTATTTTTTTGATGAGAAAAGGCACAACAAATTACTTATCTGCAAAACAATATTCTAAGAATTATAATCAACATGCACTAATTAACATTGTAAGACATTGTGTTAACGTGTTGTATATTTTTCCAAGGTGTTGGTTGTATACTTTTATTGCTTCGGTTAGTTTAATGAACTGAGAGATCTTGTTAATTTTGTATTAAAAAGAATGTGCTGTGCATTAAAAATATCCTCGCCTGGGTTTATTCACACTCGCACATCAATTGGCCGACTGCCTCAAATCCACTGTTGCCATGGCGATTCCCAGTCTCAGCTGTACTGTTTCCATAGAGACACGAGTCTCGGAATCAAAACTGTCCTGATTCCATGACGAAGACACTCGGAGAACGGTTTAATGTAATTCGTCTGATTTTTATTGTCGCAACTGACGCACGCAGAAACCAGACACATTTCTGGTTGTTTAATTAAATTCCTCCAATCAGTTCACACAAATATATTTACTGACCGCAGTGTTTCTCAACATACATAGAAACTTTCATGCAGAAACTTCTGACCTCAACATGCTTATTTACCTGTAGTTCGAGTTGCTATTCACTACATACAGTATGTCCATATCATTTATTAACAAGTGTTGCATTAAAAAGCATTAGAAAAAAAAAATTGAAAAAGCTTCATACGTGGTAGTTCAGGGAAAAGACTGACTATTTTAGTACTTCATAATACAGATGGCCTATTGTGCCTTTATTACAATGCATACAGTACAAGATCATTGTGTGTATGGTAAATGCGATGTTAACGTTCACAGGTGAATTAGAGAGTAAGTATGAGTTCTGTGCATTAGTATTGTTTTAGTCAGACCAGTCATTGTCCTCAAGCTCAGATTCATCTTCAGAGTCACTGTATTCCACAGCGATACGGCGAGACAAGATAGTCGCGACGTCATTGCCCACCGGCTCGCGTTTCGCCTGCTGTTCCTGCTGCTCTTGAACTTTTTTCAGCTGGATGCCTGCAGTACAAACAAATATAAACACATTTATCAACTCATTCATTTTCAATGAAAGATAGCGGGGGTATGCGAAGCAATGCGGGCGTCTCCGGCAGTTCAACAAAGCTTATGGAAGTTTAACTTAATGCAAATGTGTGAAGTCAGTGGAGCTCACGTGATCCATCTCCTGTGAGATACTGTAGTTGTGTAGGAGATGTTACAGGGACTGATTTAACTGTTCTATATGATTTATTTCTGCCCACATGCTGGGATATAATTAGAAAAGGATGCGTTTTAAATTTGATTCATGCATCTTTTTTCACGATATGATGCATTGTGCAATGCAACAATTTATAGAAAACATTTTAAAATTATTCAAAAGTTCAGGGTCAGTTTCATTTTTAAAAGAAATTCTTTTAGCAAGGAAGCATTTAACTGACTTGAAGTAAAAGAATAGTAAAGACATTAATAATGTCACAAAATATTACTATTTTAAATAAATTATAATAATAATTGAATAATTTCTACAAATCAAACAAATTCCAAAAAATGTATCACAATTTCTATAAAAAGCAAAAAAAAATGCAAAAAACTTTTCAACATTGATAATAAGAAATGTTTCTTGAACACCAGCATATTTTAATGATTTGTGAAGAATTGAGACACTAAACTATTTTAAATAATAAGAATATTATTTCACAATTTTACTATTTTTACTGTATTTTTGATTAATTGCGATTAATCGCATCCAAAATAAATGTTTGTGTTTACATAATGTATGTGTGTACCATATACATTTATATCTAAATAAACATGTATATACGAAGAGTTTATTTGAAAATGAACATAACCACATTAACGTACCCATTCTTATAGCTGCGAGCAGGTCACTGCGAGCATCATTTGTGGGTTGGACCTCATTAGGCACAGAGGGCCGTTTGGGAGTGATGGATTGGGCTGCACTGGGGGGAGGGGGTGGGGCTACTGGTGGAGGAGGGGCAGCCATTGGTCCAGAGGTAGGTGGAACGGATGGGGCATAGCCAGCTACTGCTCCCATTGGTCCTAGATGGCCTGGAGGCGGGATCGGTCCCATGGGTGGCATAGCAAAAGCAGTTTGTGCTGACGGAATAACAGCTGGTGGTGGAGGCGGTGGCCCAGAATTCATGTAATCAACACTGTCAAGAGAAGAAGTAAATTAAATCATGCTTTGCATGTCATTCAACATAAATTGATGCTATATAAATTCAAATGTAAAAGGTAAATCTGCATAGTCAATTCAGGAACGCGTGTCACAAACATGTTGACCATTAGGTGGCAGAATTTGCATGTGTACAATATACAGCTGGGGTTTTCAAACTTTCTGATGCCAAGGCAGGATTATTTTACACTAGTCAAAGATTTAAAGTGGATCAAAAACTTTCATCAAATTATCCTAAAACCAAAATGCAAAATGTCTGATCCACTTCAAATGTTGACTTCTATAGTTACCTAAAATTCAAGTGAAATGATAATATAACAAAAACAAAAGCTACTCTAAATAGCCAAAAATACAATGAGTCCATCTTTAACTAAAATTCAAACGAAAAAATACATTCAAAAATATAGATAAAAACTATAATTTCCTATTTTGATCATATAATTATAGTATAAAGTGATTTCTAGAATTGTTTTAATTTTTTAGAATATTGTTTAGAAAATCAAACATTTAAATATTTACATTAAATATTATATTTAGTAAAATATTACTGAATTCAAAATAATACAGATTAATCTTGAAAAATTAAATCTAATAATTTCTGAAGTCATCAGAAATTAATATAGTATAACAGTTATATTACCAAATTTTTAAAAATAAATAAAGAATTTTGACAACCCTAAAAACATTAAAAAAAAAATTTTGCTCAATTTTTCCAAAGACCCCCTGGTATAAAAACTGATTTTCAACTGAAGTCCAATAAGTGCGACCCAACAATCATGTTTGTAAATCCCTAAACAAAACTGATAGACATTACAAAATTTGCTTGAACATGTTTATGCTCGAACACTAATATATTAATCTAAATCAAAATGACAAACCTGTAGTCGACAGGTGGGAGGGTCACAGAGCCGTTAACAGAGTTTGATGCTGGTGGAGGGGGCGGAGCCTGGTGCGGACGACCCAGGGTGCCAGAACGATAAGCCATAGGCCCTCCCCGGTAATCCTGATCCATGCTCATGTGGCTATGAGCTGACAGGGCCATACTGGGAGGAGGCCCCGAGTAAGTGTGCGCATGGCCAGCGTGATTGGCCATGGAGAGATAACCATGATCTGCATGATCTCCGTGAGACCTGCATTAATTATTTGTAAGATATAACTGAGTTATATCTTGTATTTAAGTTAAACATGTATTTAAGTGCATGTAAGCTGTGCTACCTGTGCTCTGGTGACATGGGGCCCTCCGTGGAGCCTCCTCTGTGCACAGTGTGGGAATGTCGATGGTCAGGTCTCAGTTCCTTATCGAAGGCCATCATGTTCCATTCCTGCCTGCGGTTTCTCGCTTTACGCACCTTCTTCACCTCTCTCTGCAGCGTGCCGTCCACACATCGCCTCTGCTCCTGTTGCAAAGTATTAAGTGATAGAGAGATGTTTAATTAACACAAATCACCTCAGCAATGACTATTATATACTATACATAACTAGCTGGTAGTCAGAACATAACCGTAAGTGTTAAATCGCTGGGGTATACCAAACAATGACCCTTATAACTGGTTTTGTGGTGCAGGGTCAAATTTAATATTTAAATGTACATTTTTGTGTAGTGACAAAATATATTTCACCATAAATTACCAGTAAATGTGGGTCTGATAACAGTTTTACATGTTTTAAAGTCTCTTATGCTAATCAAGGCTGCATTTTCTTAGCTTTTTCCTATTCAAATACATTTAAAAATGTCATTTATTAATGTGAAGGCAAAGCTGAATTTTCACCAGCGAGTGTGACATGATTCCACAGAAATAATTCTAATACGCTTATTTGCTGCTCAAGAAATATTTTTTATTAATATTAATGCTGTAAAACAGTTGTGCTGCTTAATGTTTTCTTTGATAAATAGAAGTTAAAAAAAACATGATTTGTTTTATATATTTTACATAATGCATTTCGTTAGCGTCTCTTTTAATAATTTAAATCCATCCTTACTAAATAAAAGTATTAATTTATTTAAAGGGGGCCATCAGAGCTCAGAGCTTATTAGCATTTAAGGAGACATGCAACAAAATGGCTCGCTGTGAACAGAGCTGTTTTTGACAGGGTAAAAAAAGGTGTGTTTTTTACACTAAAAATTTAGACATTTTAACCAAAGTATGTTATAGACGTTTCATTAAGAATCCTATCAATCTGTTGAAATCAGGTATCTAATGAAATACTGACTTTTAAACGTTAGTGTAGGTGGCTTAAAACTCAAGAGAGAGGAAAAAAAGAAAGAAAGAACGGGTGTTCAACCTTCTGTCGTCTCTTCTCTTTCCTCTTGTCTTCTGTGTCCTGTAACATCTTCTCCTTCCACAGGTCAAAGAAGTACGAGGGGTCAGTGTAGAACTTCAGCCCTTCTTTATCATCATCTCTAAAAGAGATGATTTGGAAATGATTTTGTTATTCAAAGCTACCGTAAATCAATTTTGTCAATTAATATCTCAATAAAACACAGAGTGTGGAAAATTTGGTTCCAGATGCATTTATGTAACCGTTCCTATTCAGAGAGCTGGATTGCTTTTATGGAGCTCTTCAGATGAGAAAAGGATTTTAAAAGCATCTTTATGCATCTTTTCTGACTGGCTGATTTTCCAAAAGTGCTATTAATTGGCCATTAATCATTTATGCAAAATCGCCAACAACTTTGTAAACCCCATTCAGCCGCACAGATAGAAAAAAAAGATGAGTCAGAGCGCGGCCGCTGTCTCTTGAAATATTCGCTCCACACATTCTGCATTAGATCTGTTTAAGTATTCATGAGTGGCCCATATTCTCTACCTTGAAAACTAGCACTCACATGAACTACATCTGCTAGCTTTAAGTATTCATGACTGCTCTACATTCCTACTTCAGAAGAAAATACTCCCGCACATTCATCTATGTTCAAGTAAATTGGTCAAATGTCTACACGTACTTCCAATTTCTTATTTTGGGAGATTCAATGTTTTTTTCTGACCAGTCTAATCTTTGAAGGCCCAAAATCTGACCCAAACGTGTGTACACATACCTGTAGGGTGACAGAATATTAAGAGGAGGTGGTTTATCACTCAAATTGTACATCTCCTTCACTGGGTTCGGTACGCTGTTCTTGGACACCACCTGCTGGTCCTGTATGGTAGAGCTTTTAAAAGCCTTTCTCATGTTTATGTCCTGAAGAGAGACTGAAGGAGAAAGAGAGAGATTGATTACACCTGCCCTCCAGAGTATGTAAAGTAAACTCCAGTATTGATCTTTTAATTGAAAAAAGAGATGCAAGTGCTCGCTTTAGAGAAACGTAAAAAAGATGTGGGGTATACATGAAATTTGTGCATTATTTATTTTTTGGAGGGATGCAGTGGTATTGATCTGGCTCCGGAGCTATGTAACCTCAGAGATGCGTTTCTGGGATGAACTGAGATGCCGATGGTCTCCGTGTATTGAGGTATGACCCTGAGCCCTTGTTTCCCAGAAACAGACTCACCCTCTTCAACTGTTGAGTCCAGCTGCGTGACCTTGACGGCAAGCCGGTCAATCCGATCCTGCAGAGAGTTCGCCCGCAAATAGAACATGTTTGCCTCATTGAAGAGCTCTCCGAATATGTCTTCAGCATGTTTACCTTTCAAATAAGAGGAGAATACAGTGAAGTGAGGAAAAGAGATGAAGATATAAAAGAGGGAATGCTTATTTATTAATTTTTTCCAGCTCAAATACCAAATACACAAACTTTAAACAAAATCTTTGTTAGGAGCGAAATTGTTTGTTGTGGTGAACCTGACAGCATTTGGCAGTGAAATATTTCCACACAAAATATATATATATATATATATATATATATATATATATATATATATATATATATATATATATATATATATATATATATATATATATATATATACTTAATGTTGGTAAATTTATATACATATTATTATTTAATATAAACAATTACATAAATCATTACATTATATAAATGACAAATTTAATTTTATTAGTATAAATGTATTTTCCCCATGTATAAAATCTGAGGCTTCACATACATAACATACAAAAATAATAAATAAATAATAAATAAGCTATTTTTAGATTCTGTTAGTCTGTTTGAGAAAACTTTTATGAAAAAATAAAAAAAAAATCTAATCTATTTCCTGGCAGAAAACTACCAGTATCTTTCCATTAAATTTACAGGTATTTCCATCAGCTATAAATATACCACACATTGCAATGGCAAATTTAAAATATGGGGTATTTTTTAGTGTGGTGAAAAGATGCTTAAAAAGAAAAAAAAAAACAATACGCCTGATTTTTACCACCTTAACTGGGTCTTTTAATAACTATGTGTTAAACAAAAGCACACAGGAAAATGTTTACAGGAAGGATGTGTCTGTTCCTTACAAATTCCTGGCCTATGACCCAGTGCGCACACAAATATATATACACACACACAACACATCCTGCACTTACACTCGTTTCCAGTACTACACCCACCAACACATGAAAAGCATGTTTCCAGACATGCACACGCTATTTTTGTCACACGCACACATCGTCTACAGCTCTGCCTTCGAGTCCAATGGGCTGTCATTTATATTTAATCCACACAGCTGCTACTGAAGGCCCTCTCCTTCTACAGGCATCGACTAAACACCACTAGCAGAGGCACAGTAAAGACACTTGAGGGGATTTCAGGGGTCAGCTGGGGAGTTATAGAACAGGTGGACGGAAAGCGCAACAGAGGACGGATGGATGGGCAAATCGGTAGCTGGATACACAGCGAGAGACTTTCCCATTCTAGGACATGTTTTCAAGATAATGGTCTTATGTAATGCAGACGTAGGGTCCCGGAGTCAAGAGGAATTATTATTAAGAAGATTCTCTCCAGCATCGTGAGTTGGAGATTCCACCGGACCACTACATTATAGTGCACACAGAATGGAGAAACAAACCGAATATCTAAAATGAACAAGAAATGGACATTTTAGAGTAGTGTTATGAATACAGTATAAAGGCATCAGACTTTTACATTTTCTGTAGATATTTTCTATAGATAATAAAGATATTTGTGAAATTCTAGAGCTTTCTGACCCTGCATAGACAGCAATGAAACTAAAACATTGCTTTCTATGCACGGTCCGAAATTTGAGGATTTCATAAAAAATATCTTAATTTGTGTTCTGAATAGGAATAAAGATCGAGTAATTGATGTCAGAATTTAAATTTTTTGGTAAACTATCACATTAATGCAGCTAAAAGAGCTGACCACTAAGTGATCTAGCACAATGTCCTGAAATGTTAGCTTAAAAAACAAACAAAAACTTCATAAAAAAAATGTCATAAAGACATTAAATAACATATTCATGCTTTTCTAATATATATTTACTGTAGGGCCAGTAGGATTTTTAAAAACCATTTATTTTTATTAATTTTTATTCAGCATGAATGCTAAAATTAATCAAAAGTGACAGAAAAGACTACTGAATAAGAATTTAGTAAATAATTTAAACTAGCGTTATCAAATTAACGTTTTTGATTGCATAATATATGTGTCTAGTCTGTGTATGTATACACACAGTGTAAATTTGGAAAATATTTACGTCTATTTATATTTGTATAATCTATCGAATACATATATAATACACATATCTAAAATATATACATGTATTTGTGTGTGTTTATATATACAAAAAATAAATATTAAGCAGAAAAAATGCACTGCATTTTAAACTAAACTGCATTTTAAATGATACTGAAATAGAAAAAGAAGTCATTTGAGTCGGTTCACATTGTTATTGTTATGACTGTATTTTTGATCACATAAATGCAGCCTATGAAAGAACTTCCTACATAAACTTTTTCTTACAATTCTTACAGACACCACAATACTGTATGTATTATGTCATGTTTTGACCGAACAAGCCATGCTGGAAGCCACTGTAAAAAACAGTTGCAAACTACTGCAAACAGTAAAAAATTGCCCATTCATAAACTTTATTAAAAAAAAAAAGTCACTGTAATGCACTTGTAATTGTAATTTAATTTTGAACTAGGATTAGTCCTTTCTAATGCTAATTACCCAGGTACACAAGTGTGTTAGAGAAAGAAAGTGGCTGTGTAACCTACTGAGACTGCTGAGCTGGCGTATGATGGCAGAGAGCGTGTTGTTCATCACACACTCCAGCTCGCTGCCGATGCCCTCCGGTAGCACCCCGCGGCACAGGTGCCTGGGCTCAATGTTTCTCTTCACCAGCGGCATGACTGCTGCCCCTTACACAGCCACAGCGCACTCTACCTGCCCAGAAAAAACAAACACAGCATTTAAACACACACGTGCACAGAATCCTGCTGAGGAGTGAAGGCAAGCTCCATCTATCATGTTTACTCAGTTTTTAGCTGTATTTGGATGAGGCTCATATTATATAACAGACACCCACACATCGAGAGAGAGTGAACGTTCGAATGAAACTGGGACAGTTGCAGATCAAGAAAAGGGAACTGAGTTACTCGGATTTTGGTTAACCCTCTTACACTGGTCAAAAAAAAAACCCCCACGCTGACCTCTGACTCTGAAATCACACGCCTAACGTTCAGCGCAAATGAAGCTCAATCCATTCCGGCACAAACAGAAACACGGACTGTAACTCCCTTCACAAGCAGCCTTGGATGCAGGATTACAAAGCATTAAGGAAAGAAGATACCGTCAAAGTAATCCCGTTCATCATCTGAGCTGCCCAGCTGTAGATCAAAGGACAACGAGAGATGCAAACTGATCAGTTGCTGAAGGAAACAGATGACAATCTCACTTCTAATCATTAGCCCACTGAATTGAAGGTTTGCTTGGTTTGTGTGTTGATGTGCGGCCATCAGAAAACATACAGATATTATTCCTTTCTTCTTACATTTAGTTTTTTATCAACAAAATCTATGACAAAATATTATTTTAGTTTATCATAGAGTTATATAATAATAATATATGTTATATAAATATATATATATATATAAATCAATTTGAACTTTCTATTCTATTTCTATATATATATATATAGCTTGCTACTTAATGTCTATGTGATACACAAATTAATTTTCCATGTGCAAAGTTTCTCATCCCTCCGTCACATAAGTAGCCTAACTAAGCCATGTCATCTGGTTCAACTGGACACCATGACAGAATGCTCCCATCTGTGAAAGAATAACCCCCATAGTGATTGGCCAACTGAGAGGCCATCTGCTGTGTGATTGGCTAAGGGGGGGTTGAAAGTCAAAGATTAGGGACAAGAACAAAGGGATGGTAAGACAGCATCTCAGGAGGTCATCTTATCTGCCGGTTTCCCTGCTTCCTGTTTTCCAGCTCCACACCCAGCTCTCCACTTCCTGTTCCTCTCTGTGTCACATCTCTAACTTCCTGTCGTCCCAAACAGTCAGAACAATGATGCAGTAGGGGTGTAAAACAATTTGATTTGCACACAATCACAACATTTAAATAACTACTATGTAACCGCTTATTTCCTCTCATATCCTGCTTGTACAATCTAAACATAACTATGAATGCAGCTTGTGGCTACTCCCTAAAACCAGGCTCAGATGGAATCCGCTGGCTTTTTCATGTTTTCTATAAGGATTTTGCATGGATTTCATCAAATGTGGTAAATATCGTCAAATGTAAGCTATAAGGCAGCTAAAGCATTGTTAAATTAGCCAAAACATTCAATAAAAGCACATGCAACATTACGAAAGAGAGTTACATTATATATGTGTATGTGTGTGTGTGTGTGTGTGTGTGTGTGTGTGTGTGTGTGTGTGTGTTTGTTTGTGTGTGTGTGTTAAAATGCTAAAAGGCAGATAACAGCATCATTAACTGGGCCAAAACACTTATTAAACAAACGCAGCACAGGGAATGACAGAACTCAATTAAAAATTAAAATGAGAAAATCTGAAGAATTACATAAAATGCATTTATAAAAAGGTAAACTGTGTTAAATGCTAATAAAAAGGCACTAAGAAAAGTAACAAACGTAAATGTGACGCTGAGAATTCTGCAAAATAGACTTAAATATTAAGTAAACATTAGCAGAATTACGCACTATAAACCACACATGGCCACGCGTATCTTAAAGCCAATAAATGCGTTTATAGAAAAGCCACAATTTTTAATAAATGTTCATGTACACACATAATGTGCATTTAAATTCAGAAGTTTGTGGAGCTTTATTTCACTTAGACCTGCACATAACCCACTCAGAAACCCCACCTGAACAATGATTGTTCGGCACAAGCATTAGAAGTGTAGCTCGTTGCCATTTACCATAGTAACAAGCGGCCACAAAGTCCATTGTTCTTACACACCGCCTGCCAAACCTGTTCACTTCCCATTTAAAAGTGAAAACGACAAACAAACTGCCTCCTGCAACGAGAATGTAACTTCACTGCAAACGCACCGTCAGGCCTCACGCACGCACTCAGACACTGCTGTTGTTGTAGTCTAATGAGGTACATGTCTGCGAGTGTTGTAATGTGTTCATTAAGCGCACCATCTCTCCACGGCATTGTAATTCTGCAGTGCACGGCAGTATGGACACAACCCACACTAATTACATAGTGCATTGAATTAAGACCGCGCCGGGAGGGGGCCGGGGACACAGAGCAGACAAAGAGACGGGAATGTGAGTCTGAGTGGCATGAAAAGCAGTTTGTGAGACAGTTAGATGAGAAAGTGAACAGTTTCGGGTGGGAAGAACAGAAAACGTACTGAAGCGATCCAGAAAGAAGAGTGAATGAGGGGGAAAAAGTATGAGAGAGAGAGAGGATGGGGGAGGGCGAGTGGCAGGGGACCTCAGGGAAGCCACTCTGAAAGGTTCCCGGGACAATAGTCCTCCGTTCACAGGGCAACAGAGGAGCTCTCCCATGCATGTTGTGTTCCCTCCCCAACCCGTTACCCCCACCAACCCCACCCCTCTCTCTTCTTCAAATAAAAGAAGCACTCCTGCCTCTCTCTCCTTTTCAGCGGCCCTCTTTTTCCATAAGTCTGCGCCTACTGCACAAACCGCACGCATTAACAGAACCTCAGACGGGCAAAACGCGACCTACCCTCTCCAAATCACGCCAAAGAGAGAGCGTAACCAGAAGCAGACGCTGGAATAACGCGCAAACATACAAACAATTAGTGTGCATCACAGCTGTTTACGGCCCCATCAGTGTTGCTGACAGGCTTTGAAGTCCATCAGACCCATCCCGTGACCACAGGAGGCCACATCCTGTCCAAACTAACGAGGGAGACACGCATTCACTCTCTAAACGTTGCTAGAAACGCAGAAAAGGCCGGACGGGAATGCATTAGCTATTCATAACTGAAGGAAAGCGCATCTCTGCGCGTAAGACTACATTAATATTTCAGCACGGATCACGTCACACATGAATGTCACGAGCCAGTTGCTCTGAGATTTCCGTGCGCGAGCGAGGACTCGTCTTAAAAACACCAAGTGTGTGTATTATTTGAACACTTTCGGGTTGAATTCTTTAAGTTTCAAAGGTTTGTTCATTACTAATCACTTAAAAATGTAAAGTTGCCGAATTCTGTTGCGTGTTATATTCTTTGATAACAGTTTACTGAAAGCACTTTCAGTCGTAAGCGATTATGTTGATCTGATATAGAAACTTTTTTTTCATTTATTATTCTTATATATTCTATTATAAGGCACGCAACGCACGCTTGTTATTGTGCACGGTTGCAACGTTATGGTTAATATAAAATAATAAACAACAAAAACAAAATAATAACAATTGCATCAACATAACTCGCCATTAATAATAATAATAATAAAAAGAATCAAATTAAACTCGACACCTAAGAAACCCAAACCTCGCGTTCCATTTATTATGTAAAGCACGATAAACAGTAAATTTAACAAGTGCAATGTGACAAAACAACTACATTAGCGAAAATAAGTAACTGTTTGGTGCTCACCAAAAGTGAATTTTGTTGAAAATTATATTCGCTCACATGTCCAAGCTTTCAGAGGTCCGGATTGCCATCCTGTGTCTCCATCGGTCCATCTGACCGTTCCAAACAATCCGCTTGGGGCGGGGCACATTGGGGTGTTCGCACCAATCAGCGTTTCAGAATAGGAATTTAACGCGCCGTCATTTGTCACACTCAGCCTATCAGATGAGAGGCTGAGAGTGATTGACAGAGATTTCCCGGTCATCAAACGACAGGGCGGCTGTGCGAGGGCGGGCTCTCTCTGGTGCTTTAAACACACCACATCTAAAATACTAATAATTAAGTATATAAAATATAAAACTACGGCTACTTTTAAATATAAGCAAAGATATAACTGACACTCCCTAAAAAGCGTTTTATCAAAGGTTCGGTAATTAGCAGTTTCTGTGAATAGGATATAAAACAGGGTGAGGGAGAGCAAATGGTCCACTAACCGGGGGTGGTGGGGGAAGTGTTGATTGAAAATGTTGATCGAATGTTACCAAAACTGGGACAATATGTCTGAACGTATTTTAAAACCCTGTTTCATGTGGCTTGGAACAATAAACACTACAATAAATATAAAATGTATTTAATAACTTTAAACATTGGGTTTTAAACACAGTCCAATTATGATGTCATTCAGAAGGAGTTACAAATAAATGTTACTTTTAAAATGTTAAACTGGGTAATAATATAATTACTGTAATTCAACTGAATTAAACTAAAATTGGATCTGATGGTCACGACAGGGAAAAAAATGATAATTTTAAGCGAGGTTAGTTTTACTATAACCAATCAAGAAATAAGTTAAATTTGGGAATTATAAGATTTTAAAAAAATCATTGGAACGTACAATGTGGTGATTACATTTAAAGCAGTCTGAAACATTAATTAGCTCATTTAACAGTAAGTCTTTATGTTTATGTAATCCATGATATAATAGTCCTTTTCCACAGACTTAAAAAAAAAAATCTTGCTTTCACGAAAATTCTGTTAGAGCTAATACAGCTTCAAATGCACTACAGCTGTTTGTTTTACGCCAGTGAAATAACCTCAAACTATTTCTTCATAAAATATAAAGTATAAAAACCATGCATTCAATAAACAAAGAATGCAAAAAATAAAAATAAAAGCCATAATCGGACTCCAAAAAAACAAAACGCAATTATCAGCCTGTAAATGCATACCAAAACTCGCACAGAAATAAGAGCTTTTCCATTTTTAATTTTTTTTCTTTTTTTTTTTTTTTTTTTTTTTTTAAACGCTTCCACTTTTATTGTCAGGATATTTGTTTCATGTAAAATATTTCATTACAATACAGTACAATGCATGTTCAATCTGCTGTCCACACAACGTTTGTCATGAAGTTCTAAGGCCGATCTTTCACGCATAACAGCCGGTCTGACAGCAAAATGGAAGTTGCTGACCTCTCCTAACGTAAAACCAAAACATTAAATTATTAACTACTAAAATCAAGTTTGTTGTTTCTTTTATACCGCCTTCTACCAGTATGATCCAGCAGGGGGCACTAGAGGATCTCATTATGCTTCAGTCAGCAGCTCCAGCACAGAGAATTCGGTCCCCAGCAATGGGCTAAAAGAGTGAGTGCTTCAGTATTTGTATGCATATGTATGTATATGTGTGTGTGTGTGTGTGTGTGTGTGTGTGTGTGTGTGTGTATATAAGGGCAGACGGAGAGACAGACAGACTGACATACGTCATTCTGTCTTTGCTGGCAGTCACATAGCAGCTTTAAGTCTTGGAGAGGCCAACGGATTTCAAAAGTGAGGGCAAGAAGGACCGGGGCTAAAGAGATTGGATGGTACGGTGGATCTCCACCTCACTCCAAACCAGTCTCACTACTTAGTGCAGCTGTTCAGTACCACATATTGAGAATGTTTGTTGCTTTTTTTGTGTTTTTCTTTTTCGTGAAGTATCACAGACTTGCAGCGAAGACTTGAACTATCACCAATGGAACAAATATCCGCTTTTCATCAGCTTTTTTTCATTTGTTTTCACTTAGAGTCTATTATTTATTTATTTTCTTTTTTTCTCCTTTTGTCAGCGGAGGATAATGTCAGCTGTATGATACGGTGATGTGTTGTTAGGTTACAGTTACTGTTCCTGCGGTGAAAATGCTGCACAGCAAAGCGCCCAGTGAGTGGGGCGGTTCGGCTCAGGTCCACACCCGCCTCCCTAAGTACATTCTCCCTATTGGGCACTGTGAGAGGGGGGCGTGGCCTGACTCAGTAGCGGTGGGTCTGGTGTGAGTACTGTGGAGGCTGCTGGGAGGTAGAGGAGTATCCCATGCTGCTTTGGGGCAATGATGTGCTTGGTCCTGGGTTCTGGTAGGCAGCATGTGGATTGGAGCGCTGAAACACAGAAGAACGTTGATTTAAGTTTTCTGCTCGTTTCAGAAGCAACATGTGACTACCTCTACAGAAGACAATGCATGGGGTCCGACAGACTGTTTTTTTGAGATCTTTAAGTAGCACTTTGCTGCTCATGCATGCAGCAGCAGGCACTCGAGAAAAACAAATGCATGTAAATGGAATTTTGCTGAAAGAAAGCATGGAAGACGACGACATTTTTGCGTCAAAAGGACCGAAATGAGTCGACAGTCAACTTTGAGGACCAGAGAAAATGTGAATGCAAAATGAATAAATGTAGATGTAAATGTGCTTAAATTTACTCAGTTTAAGTCATTGTGTGGCATAATTTTCATTTTATATATGTATATGCATATGTATATTTGTGTATATGTGTGAGTGTGTGCATTTGTTTGTACTTTATATAAAATTTAATTATTGCATTTTTATTGTATTTGAATAAAAGAACAGAATAAATATAGAAATCATTTGACTGCACTTGCCTACATAACACAAGCATCCATATAAGAGGTTTATGTTCACGTGTGTTACCTGGTAATCTGAGGTCATGATCAGGCCACTTGAGGTAGTAGTGGGCGGAACCACTCTCACCTTCTTCAGAGGGGGGCCTTGTGCGTGGCTGTTGTCAGGGTTACCTGTGTGCCCCGCCCCATTGGTGTGGTTGTTCCCCTGCTGCTGCTGCTGGTTTTTCTGCAGTTGTACAAAAGAAAGAAAATTGCAATTCATAAAAATAAAAATTATCGCAGTTCTAACTACATAATATGCTGACCAAATAATTTCTCAACCAATTTAAAATTAAGAAAAGCCTCTAAATCAACGAATAGGCAACTGGCGGCTTGCTGGATCAAGTTAGACTCGGAAGATCAAAATGAAAACAAGTCACCTACATATTTATAATGTTTATAATGTTAATACTATCTCCAACCAGGAGAGGTCGCTCTAGCCGCATCATATTCCTTTCGGCTCAGTAGGACGCTCTCCAATGTAAACATTCACTAACATTAGCAAATAATAAATGAAAAACTAACCAAGAAAACAGCATTTTCCTGTCAAGATGGTAAATAGATTATCTTTTTTTACCAAATCCAAGGGGATACCCATTTGTTTGGACTGTTTCAAAATCTGTATAAATCATCACACCACTGCTCAAACAACAGGGCGCTAGAGCCTCAACTTTCAAAACTCTGTGGTTTGTGCGAGTCCTTAACTCAAACTGTTTACATTTAAGGCCATGGAAACTCTTAAATGATACAAAAAGCCTATATTAGATTACATTTCTATATGGATTAATATGACGATTAAAAGCGAAACCTGATGGAAGAGAACGAATGAGCTTTTTCAATAAGCCCTTCTGCTGGTTTTGTTACTCATTTTTAAAAAAGCTACTGCGTTCTAAAAATCAAAGCGATTAAGAGACTAGATATGACTACCGAATTAAATATTAAATAATTATTGCTTAAATTAATTTAAATAAGTTAGACTAATTTTTTTTCTTAAAAATTGTTTAAAGGCTGAAATGTGAAGCTCAGATCTTATAAAAGGTATTTGTTAAATAGGTAAGTTGTTAAATTTTATGTTAAAAATCTTGCAGATACCAATATTATTGTACCATTTTGAATAAGACATTTTAGGTCCTCTTAAGTTGACCACTACTAAAAAAGGACCTCTGTACATTTGTTTGTACAGACTATGCATTTACAATGTTTACATTTGCTTGTTGGGGCAATATTTCTTTTCCTTCTGACTTGACAAAAGAAATTGCATTATTTATGCTTGAATTTTCTTCAATAAAAAGGAAACTGAGTAAGACAGTGTGAAAGGTATGAAGATGTGGATTAGTAGTCTTATATTAAATGGTCAGAAATGTATTAATACACAGAGAAATACTCAAAAGCAGAAAACACACATTTCTTACTTTATCTGCCTTGTCTTCTGGCTCCTCTTCCGTCAGGAATTCTCGTTTAGGATAAGGAATCTGGCAGCCAGCGAAGACACTAAACAAAACACAGCTTTTTAGACAACATGTTATGCAAGTATAGCTCTGCAGTTGACCTAATGTGGGGTACTTGCTGTATATGTATGTGTTTTTTTATACATGTATGCACAAAGACAGAAATCCTAATTATAATAGTTCAGCTGATTTTCGACTTAAAATCACTTACTCAGACGTGGGTAAAGGCTCCTCCAGGAAGTACGGGTCTTGCATGGCCTGCTCAGATGTGATTCGGCGGATTGGGTCCATAGTAAGCAGCTTTTGCAGCTGAGAGGGAGTTCATAAGTTAACAGCAGTATTTACGAAAACTAATATATGAGATTTGCAAATTCTATTTGCCCACTTACCAAGTGGAATGCTTTGCTGTCAGGTTTGACTTTATGTTTCTCCATATACTTTATAAGGCTGCAGTTAGTGTACCTACAGCAAGAGGGACCAATACCATCAGAACAAAAACATTATTTCAAAAGAAATGCCTTATTGGTATGATATTTTTACAGTCAAAGTTGAAAATCAAACTAACGTATTCCTCCTAAAGTCTTTCATCAACGTAGAGTGTTCCGGCATCTTCTTAATGTCCTCCCAGTCTTTATCTGAGAAGAAAATTAGATTACAAAGATTATCAGGAGGATAATTGACTAAAGCATTGTGAACTATTAACTTAAGCTGAACTGTAACTGTGAAAATAAAGATCTAAACAACAATTATTCATTTGTTATTCAATTTTATATTCAGTTTATTTTATTTTATTTAACTTAAACTTTGTGTGTGGGTGTGTGTGTTTTAGCTTTAGTCACTTAAACCTAATTTCAAAATTTTCCCCATTTAAATATTTTTTTGCTTTTTTTTTATATTTTTTCTTAAAAAAGCACATTATATACTCAAAAAATGTACACACACATATATACATATATAGTGTAAATATTTTTCTTAAATATATACAAATAATAAACATACACAATACAAAAATTTTTTTTTAGATTTTTTGTTGCGATCAATCATGCTTATGTTCATGAGTACAGTAAAAAGTAAAGATGTTTTCACTTCTACAACTCCTAACAAAAGCCTCACATTTACAAGGTTTTCACTAGCTCGTCTGGATTTAAACGTCAAGTGGAAGATGAATACCTGCAGGAAAGCCCATGACATTAAAGATCCGGTCCAGCTGATCGTGATGGTAGGGGTTACTGGTCTTTATGTCCTCCTGTCGACAGTGGAAGATAGGCTCTGAGGTCAAAAGCTCAGCAAAGATACAGCCAATCGCCCAGATATCTGTGAAGAAAAAAAAATCATTAAATCTAAAGCACACAATTTTTAAATGTGCATTTGCACACACACAAACAACAACAAAAAAAACTCACCGATGGCTTTGGTGTAATGCCTGGCTCCCAGCAGTAGCTCTGGTGCTCTGTACCAGAACGTAACAACTACAGGATCCAGATCTGCTAAAGGCTTCAGTGGTGAGTTGAAGAGCCGTGCAAAACCCATATCAGCTGCACATAAGGGACAGGATTTTAAACACTGGTATGATTGTGCATCAAAACACTCAGATGCACACATAACCACTTCAGTTTGTCACAATAGAAAGGAAACAGCTGATGTCATACCTATCTTCACACGTCCTCTTTCAGGACCTTCTCCCATTACCAATATATTGGCAGGTTTCTGTGGTGAAAGAGTCACAGTCAGAGTTGTATCACTTCCTCGCTCATTTAGTTGTGATAACTGATGTTGTAACTTCTTTGCAACTTTTTTTTGAACAGGATGCATTTAAATAAATAATTACAAACTAAATGAGGCTTGGTTCCACTTGCAATAACCTTTTCCAAGAATTTCTTTATATTTATTTAGAAGTCTTCATGCATTTTTTTGCAACAGTATTGGGTGGGTGTGTGTGTGCGTGTAATTATATATATATAAGTACTCACCACGGCTTAAAAATAAAGGCACAGAAAAAAAGATATAATTGGAATCACTTTAAGAACTATTATTCCAGCTGATGAATTATAACAAAAAATTGACAGCCAAACAGAATTTTAGAAATTTTTGAGATTTTCAAATCGAATACGTTATGTTACAGTTTAATGGGTTAATTTTATTTTTAATTTCCAAAATAATTATGTTTGACATAATTAACATAACCATTAAGGTTTTATTATGATAGACATTGATATGGTGACACATTGAGTTAAATATAAGTAATGTGTTCTTGTTTTCATAAAGAACATTAAATTAGGCTGCTATCCCTTTAAAGCCTGGATTCACTGATACATGTTCTCCCTACCGTTTGCGTTCACTCAAGAAATGGAGTCTGTTTACGTGAATGGTTGACATCATTTTGTGTAATTCTCGTGTACTCTTGAGTACTCACGCGCTTTGTGATACACGCACTCATGCTTCAGTGCCTGCGCTCAGAAACCGGACTAAATTGAGTTGCATCATCAAATTTATCCATATCCCTTCTCTTCTCTTACTTCCACAGTGAGATTTTTGAAAGTTTTATGAGACGTGCAGCAAGTGTATGTTAGCTTATGTCCTGCAGGATAGATCAATAGGCTATATAATGGAATGTAAATTACGCATCTAACCCCCGAACCACGTTCTGAATGAATCTTATCCCCCTCCCTAACATTTTCCTCGTTTTTATTAGTTGACGAAAATGTCAATAGATTTGTTATAGTTTTTGTCGTTTAAAATGAGTTTTCGTTCGTTATGCTCTCATTTTCGTCTGTGAAAAAAAAACTGTTGTTGACAAATTATGAACAAAATTAACACTGCTACTCAAAATCAAGATGATCCCAAAAAAAGAGAAACAAGTCAAATTAGATACATCTGGATAGACATTTGTCTGTTCAATATAAAACGTACTGAACCTCACCAAGTCTCTGTGCAGGACCCAGTTGGCGTGCAAATAGTGGATGCCGTCTAGGATCTGGTAAAGCAAAGACTTTACCATTCCACGCGGCAGCTGAAGAGGCTTCTTATTGGCCTTGGAGGCTCTGTGGAACTTGATGATGTGCTACAAAGAAATGTAGACCCTCAGCAAGATACGTACCAAATACAAACATTTCTCTGTGTGCATGCATGAGCGTCTGATTGTATGTTACCCAGAGGTCATGTTCAGCATAGTCAAAGAGAAGCCACACTTTGCGGTCTGCATGTGACAGGAAAACCTTCTGCAGTGAGATCACATTGGGGTGCTTCAGTTCACGCAGCAGCTGCAGGGAGCAAACAAGAGCGAGCACACACAGGCGCACATGCTGAGACAGACATCTACAGAGCACCCAGAGTACACAAAATCACTTCAGCCTGAAGAATGCTTATTGCAAAGATAGTTCGGACCAAAATAAAAAAAAAATCTGTCATTGTTTATTCACCCTTATGCTGCTCCAAAACTATGGAAGACAAAAGCAGAAAGTTTGAAAAATGTCCCGGTTGCTCTTTTCCAAGCAATTACGATAAACGGGAGACTGGAGTTTTAAAGCCTCAAAAAGCATCATAAAAGTTTTCTATAAGACTCATGCGCTATATTTAAGTCGCATCAAAACACATTTTAATTATTTACTGGAAATGTTCACCTTCACTGCACTATAAGATGAACAGTTGATCACAAATGAATGGCTGCATCCAAAATCTTTTGAATAATTACCAAGTAAAAGTATCTTTCCAATAGTATAAAGGAAGTACTACATTTGTCATGCTATTATTAACTAGGTTTACATTAGTGGTACACAGAAGGCCGATATCTTGAAAAGCAGGGTGGCCGATATTAGGCTGATATAACTTTATTAATTTTACTTAATGTTTAAGAAATTATTTGATAATGAATTAAAATATAAATGTGTAAGATAAAATAAGACAAGTATTTTTCACAGATTAAATATACAAGTAAAGGAAGAAGATCCTCTTGAGAGAAACGCGTTTAAAGCTTGATGTACTTACTGCTATCTCTCTGCAGGCGGACATAGAGATCCCTGTGCCTTCAATCTGCTTCAGAGCATAATCTTTATCATCCTTCCTGCAAATAGACATATCAGCAACCGCAATTACTCTTCAGTTCATTACAGTTCCCTAAACCTATACCTACATATCACATTAAACCCCTTATAGAGAGAAAGAATCCACCGGGAAAGGCCAAGGAGAAATGTAAGCATATCATTTTGACTCTTTTACCACCAACACACCATCAAAAACTCACAGGTCTGCTAATGCGAGGCAAGAGGGTAATGTTGAAATTAAATCCCGCAAAAAACATCAGCCTATAAAATCCCACAACGCCCTGTCCAGTTTCTGGAGAACAAATTAGCTGTAAACCGCCTCATAAACAATCAGCTTCTATGGTGAACAAAAACATCTTTAAACACTTAGGACCTTCAAGTGAGACTTTGGCCGCCAGGCAGTCTGGACTTTAATAGCCCAGCTTTGGGTCTGTCTGATGGGTCTCACTTCAGACCCAACTTACAGTAACTCATCAGCAGATCCATTCAATTGGATAGTTTGCAATTGGTGGGAAAAATATTGCTTCACCAGAACAAAACGATCAAAAATGTACACAATTACTAAAACAAGCATATTATGATAGCACTTAATACAAAAGAATTGCAAATGCACATTGGGTGGAATGCTATTTCAGCTGCCTCAATATGACCACAATTGTCCTGCAGATAGGAGAGACATTCTGTCAAACCTTCCAAGCAAAAACTGCCAATATAAATAAATTGTACAGTGGACATTTTAGGTCCTTTATTTATTCCCCCTTCTAATTTCTGATCACTAAATGCAAAACTTTTAAATCATGGTCGTTTAATTTCTGTCCAAAAGTAGGCAATACAACCTAAATTAAATGTAGTTAGTTTGAGCCATATTCACTTAGTTTTATCCTTTTAATGGTTTAGTCATAATCATAAATGTAATAATCAAAAAAGGATGTCTAATGAATTATTCATAAAACTTTAGGAATATGATTTAACAAAAACACATTCTGTGCAATGTCCTTCAAACAAACAGTGTTTAACAATGTCCTCCTATACTTTTTATAACAACTTGAATTCTTCCCGGCATTATGTACTTTTTTATTTGACTGTAATTGGGTATCTGAAAAAAAAAAAAAAAAAAAAAAAACACTACAAAGAGCAATAATTATAATTATGCAATAATTATATCACTACAAATATCTCACAAAAGTCGGTTATGAAACGTCTAGTATTTATATTCAGAATCACATCCTATATCCATTTACAGTTCCTCATAAAATACGTACACAATATGTTGACCTTCATATTTTAATGTAATATTCAACAACTGATATTTCAGCACAGATAATGTTGTTCTGTCCGAGACTAAGTAAAGATTTTTAGCAGTTTAATCATGTACTTCTCCCGTAGCATCACATTCTGTTTCCTCCTCTATTACAGATTCATTTTGCCCGTAGAAGTGCGGTATTCAATGCTGTAATTTGACATGTTTGGCTGCAATGTGGGCAGACCCGACTAATCGATAAGGAGAATCATTGGCGATTATTTTCATCATCGATAATAATCAATTTTATCGATTAGTTGTCGCAACCCTAATTTAAAAGAAAAACATTTGTCCTTCTTTGGAAAAGGAGCACTGATAAATCCTTGTGTTTTCATCCTATATTCGGAGAATGGCAAGTTACCAGAAACATTGAGAGAATCTCAACTCCCTTTTCCACCAGACAGACTTCAAACAAAACCGACTTTCTAATTCCCATTCGCATGACATATTTTACAGAATGAAAGTTATACCTGTCATAATCCTCAACATCTACTGACATAAATGGTTAGGTGAAACCAGAATTACTGATGCAACCAGTTCAACTGCAGAAGAGAGAGAAACCAGCAAAAGGAAAAAAGAAACTTAAAAAAAGGCTAAAAAGATCCTCCTCTGAACCACTATCTCAATGCAAACGTCCAGGTGTTGCCATTAAATTGAGAGACTTTACACAGGTGAGGAGTCCCACACATTTGCACAGGAACAAGGCTATAAAATATATAGAAATTAATGTAACTAGTTTAAATATGAAATTATAACGCAAGCTTCCATTTGTTAACATTAGCATGAACTGATAATCCTATAGCATTTCTTAATCTTGCTAACCATCCATGGAATCCATGGAAGTGGGCTAACATTAACAAAGTTTAATCAAGTCTGTAACAGATATATCCCTCCTTGTTATTTAATGCGTTAACAAGGGACCTTTTGAAGTGTTACCACGTTATAAACACAGAAAAATAAGTGTAAATAAAACATGAAACCATTAAATCGAATTCCCTGCCATGACAAAGGCAACACGAAAGCCTGCTATCTTGCTGCGTTATATTTACAGACACAAAATGTAAAACGAGCCTGCTTTCAGACCAGAGGTGTTGATAATACGTAACGCTGTGTGTTTTGGAGCAGCCCTTCAGTCGGCCGTTTAAAGGTGCCATCAAGAAAGTGTGTTTTTTGTTAGAGGTAAATACAGTTCACGTCACGACGAAGAAAAACAACACGTGATGTAGCAAACCTAAATCTGCATCAAATGCACCTGTGCCCGTCGAAACTGCATAAGCTCGTCAATCACAACAGCACTCGTGCCTGCTGACGTACATTCACAATCCCCTCAAAATAAGCCTCCACTGAAACGGTGAGCCGTACATATCAAACTCTCTTTGAAGACGAGAGACGTGTCTCTGTAAAACACCGGGCCGAGGGCGGATAACACACGGTCTGTTTTGGTTTCTGAGAGCAGAACGCGACGGCAGCGCAGGCCTCATATCGCTGCACAAGTCCATCCTGCAAACTCACCCATCTTTCCTCTTTGCTTTGTACACATGGCCATATGTCCCCCGTCCAACTTTACATCCCTCGTACTCAAAGAGATCCTCGACTCGTTCTCTCTCCCCGGTGAGCTTCACTTTGAAATCATAGTCCATTTTCACCGTTATTCTGGGGATCCGGGCTGTGGCTTCCCTTTAAAGCGCCGCTGGGGAGGCAACTTACTTCAAGCCCCGTTTAGACAATTAGTTGCCTTCCCTCGCGTCGCTTTTCCGCTCAACTAAAGAGTCCACATTTACCGCGACTGATTACGGGCAGCAGAGACGGCGTATGAACCCCGTGTGCTTTTGATCTGACAAAAAGTGCAGAGTGTTATTGGACTATCAGTCGCTTTCTTTGATATTTCTGTGCAACTGCGCCGCTCAGCCGGTATCTCACCCGGGAGAGTTGAGCGTCCACGTACGGTATGTCGCAAAACGTCGTGAATGCCACTACACACCACAGACGGCGAGAAATGGGCTTTGTGGCGCACCACGTGGATTTTAACTCTTTGCTAAAGGGCGCTTTAATTTTTATTTTATATATATTTTTTACGAATGCGTATTTTTTTTTTCGAAACACAAAGAGAAATGTTTTTTTACAAAATATATTTTAACAATGACTTCAGAATCGCAAACAATACAAAATAGTATAAATAAACAAAAATAATACAAAACGCTTTTTAAACTAGAAATATTATGTTTATCATTGCTTTTACATTTATACAAAATACTGCACTATTATAGTTATTACATCATGCGATGTTGTTCGGACAAATTAATAAATCCTCAACCCTTTTCATAAATGAAGCGTTTCGTTGGTCTCAATACAAAATATCAAGCATCTTCCTACTATTATTCTGACTATTTTTAACCTTTATTAAATCTCTTCACATAAAAAAGGTATAGCTTGTAAACACAAACGCGCGCACACACGTATGCATAAACACATATATAATGCTCTTAAATAACAAATACCAAAATATATAATCTAAAAGTTAATTCTAACATTATTTTTAATAATGTTTTATGTAATTACATTAAACTTAACAGCGGCTTAATCAACATATGCTTCATTTAATATTGATTGTAGTAAAATAAAATGTATTTTGCAATGTATTTTTTATCATATCATAATTCAATATAGATAATTTAAGTGTAAAGACACAAACCTAATAATGAGATAATATTGTGGATAAACGATCAATTAGCAACGCAGCATTGCAAAAAAGAAAGTAAAGAAACGTTATCAATAAGTGCATTACAGTGTTGTTACTGATGTATTACTGGGGGAACTGGTTTTGCGCACATGGTAGTCATCCGGACAGTTGTTTGTGTAGCTCCGTTGGTCCCATCTTGGCTACATTGTAATCAGAGCGGAGAGGAAAGAGAACTCGTCCATATTACAGCTGCTGTTTCAGGTATTTACATGTCTGTTACTAGTTTCGTTTCCTTATTTTGTTCCCAATCTAGACAGTGTTATTACACTTCATACTTTAAGTTACGTTCTTGTGTCAGTGACATTTTTCCCCATCTTGTCAAAATAATGATCTAAACCTTTCATTGGCCCACAGTTAGCTTGTCAGCAATCTGTCGACACCATCAAAGGTGTTGCGCATTTAAAATGACAGCTCGCTGCGCCGCATGATTTGCGTTTGCCCGGTGACAGGCGACGGTGACAGTTTAATGACAAATTTCAGTTGTGAATTTCACCATGTGTAGAGTGCTAGCCTAGGCTTTTTATTGTCTCTGGGATAGGTTGCTAGCTGACATGGAGCCCGACTTTTTCTTTGTCATGTCCCTCCTTTGGCCGATGCTGAGTGGATAGTCTGGCTGTCAGTCACGGCATCTCGGACTCTGATTGGTTGTGAGGCTGACAGCCCCAGTTTTGGTGCCTGACTTGTTCTGCGGTGCTGTCTGTGGCCTACTGTATTATTACAGAGCAGCTATACTGTCTGAAATGACTGAGGTGTTATTCATATGAATTATTTTGACGGTATTGTTAACGTCACGTGGCTCTTGGTGTGTTTTGACCTGTGTCAAAGCGGTTTTGCTTCCATATTAGGATTTACGGAGTGCCTTTCAGAGGCGTTCATTTTGTCGTGCTGTCTCCTAATGGTGGCTGTGTTTTAGACAGAAAGAAGTTTATGCTAAGACTATCCTTATGTATATCTAAGATATTTTTAGTATATCTCATTTTCAGTGATTCATATGTGGAGCTGGCTTCTATTTTAACGTAGATCATGATTTCATATTTGTAAACTAATCATTGGCAGATTTTAGAGTGATTTTTTTTTTTAAATAGCTGTCTTCATGTTTTTTTTATTGAAGATGAATAGTTGAGATGAGATATGTATATAGGGAAATTTTATGTCTTATTATGTGATTGTTATTTTTCATTAAATCACTCTTTTACTTATTCTATTTAATTATCATGCATGGAATTGTAATGACCTACATGGCATTGTATCCTTAAAAATGTATTTGCCACCACACAACAATATCAAAAGTTAAATATGATGAGCAGTTAAAATATCACACATTTGACACATTCTTTTATAAACTGAAATATTAATGATGATTAAAAATTCCAGAGAAAAGAAAAGTTACACAGAATGGAAAAGAACAGAGAGAGAGAGCTATAAAATTTGGCAGGTTATGTATCAATTGAACTATTTTATTTTTCATCTTGTAATATCTCTGAGCAGCGGTTTCTGTGGTGATGGACCCTCCCGGCGGCCGAGACGAGCGTCATCGTCAAGCGGAGCGGCTTCGGCGGGAGGAGGCATACTATCACTTCATTAATGAGCTGAGTGAGGAGGAATACAGACTAATGAGAGACAGCAATCTACTGGGAACACCTGGTGAGAGCACACTGAACTCGGCTGTATGCAAAGATGCATGTAGTTTCATTTACACAGAGAAATATGTAAAGCATTTTACGAAATGTAAGGTGTGAGGAGGAAATTTCCAAACCTAGCCTTTTACTTAAATTAACAATAGATGGTTATTAAATAGGGTGTGTCTTTGTTTGATTACAGGTGAAGTCACAGCAGAGGAGCTGAGACAGCGTCTGGATGGTGCAAAAGAACGAGTGTCATCTCAGCCACGCCCTGAAACCCGCCCACAGAGCAGTGAGGCAGAGGGCAGTAGTGGTAAGGACATGAAAGGGGTGGTTTTGAATTCAGCTATACTAATAGTTTTACTTTTAATGATCAGCTGGATTTGTATGCAATACACACCTTGCAGGCAGAGCAATTACAAAACAAGTCAGGATGCATTTTTTTTCAGCAACAGTGCAAGCATCTTGGGGTAAAGGTTGTGATGACATACAGCTTTATGCAGTCATAGTAAAACATGTATGGTCTGAGCCACAGGGGGCGTAAATGTAATGTTAAACTTTGATGTCAGTCAACATTTGTGATTCTTCTGAAGGCTAACTACCATTTTTTAAAGTGTTTTTGAAAAAAGTCAATTTAATGCATCCTTGTCAGATTAACTTATCTTGTGCAAGTAGAATCAACTGGAAGGAAAGTAAATTATTTAGTTACCCTTTTATTCATCAATATTGATAAGAAGTTGGTTATGTACAATATTGATAAATATTTCTTTCTTTACCAGGTGCAGTTGAGCCAGGGGCAGAAACATCTAATGGAGACTCCCTGTTGGAATGGCTGAACACTTTCCGGCGCACAGGAAATGCTACACGCAGCGGGCAGAGCGGAAACCAAACATGGCGTGCCGTCAGCCGCACCAACCCTAACAGCGGCGAGTTCCGCTTCAGTCTTGAGATCAACATCAACCACGAGCAACCTGAGCCTGGAGAACACAGCGACACCCCTGACCCGACTGAACTTCCAATGCCGCCGCCTCCTCCTCCTCCTCCCCCTCCCCCAGTGTCGTCTGCCTCTGCACCCACAACCCCTTTCAGCCCTTCGAGGTCTGCACCTTACTCACTTCAACACCCCACGCCATACTCTACGACCAGGCCCACCCTGGGAAGGAGGGCCGCGGTGCGCCGCACTCGCAGTAGCACAGCTCCACCCGTAACACCACCTCTGACCTCACAGGCTCCTCCCACAGCTCTTAGGAGGAACTTGCCGCCTTTGCCAAGCTCTCCACCTCCACAGGCTCCACTTGCTTTTCAGTCCCAAGAGCAGGATGCTGGTGCCGTAAGGGGTCAAATACAGGTCACAACCTCCTCGGTTAACGCTGGGGAGGGGCAGAATGGAAATGAAGGCCCAGACTGCCCCACCGCTCTGCCTCAGTCCGGCCCCCAGGTGGCGCCGGCTGCCCGCGAGCCACGAAACAGCAGGACTCGTTCACGTGGCCGTGTGCGCCGGGCAGGAGGAGCTGGTGGGGTTTTGTCTCGGTCTTCAAGACGTAGCCGCTCCCCCCTGGACAGAAACCCTGCCTCCAATGTTAGCCCCACCCATAGCAGCAGCGCTGCCCCAGTTGAGTCCACAGGAAGTACCGCAGTAGCCATGGAAATGGGCGAAGCCACTGTAGATCCAGCTGCTCCTACGGATCCTCCAGAGGCAGGTGAGGAAGAGGGGGAGACGCCTGTATCAGGTGCCGGAGGTGTGCGGCGTCACCCCACGATCATGCTGGACCTCCAGGTGCGGCGCATCAGGCCGGGCGAGAACCGGGACAGGGACAGCATTGCCAGTCGCACTCGCTCTCGTGCCCGAGCTGCTGAGAACACAGTCACCTTTGAGAGTGACAGCGGCGGATTTCGGCGAACCATCTCGCGCTCGGAGCGTGCGGGAATACGCACTTATGTCAGCACTATACGCATCCCACTGCGGCGCATTTCCGAGACGGGCCTTGGCGAGCCCAGCTCCATGGCGCTCAGATCTATCCTGCGCCAGATCATGACCGGCTTTGGTGAGCTCAGCTCCCTCATGGAAACGGAGGCAGACTCAGAGACAGCTACGCCCAGCCAGGACGCCGCTTCTGCGGGTGGAGCCCAGGCGTATCGCGTTGGTAGTGGTGAGGGGGGTGTGGTCCATGGCGGAGTGGAGACGGCACGAGACGGTTTGGTGGCGGGTGAGGAGGAAGGACAAGTGCGGGTGAGCAGGACTGGGACGGAGGGACGGCCTAGCAGCAGGGACACTAATAGCTTGGTGGAGAATGGAACGTTGCCTATCTTGAGGCTGGCGCACTTTTTCCTTCTCAACGAAGATGAAGATGAGGAGCACCCAAGGGGCCTCACCAAAGAACAGATCGACAATCTGGTAACACGCACTTACGGTCAGGTCAACCTGGAGGGCGAGCTGGGCCGCGCTTGCAGCGTCTGCATCAACGAGTACGCTCAGGGCAACAAGCTGCGCCGCTTGCCCTGTGCCCACGAGTTCCACATCCACTGCATCGACCGCTGGCTATCTGAAAACAACACCTGCCCCATCTGCAGGCAGCCTATTCTGTCCAGCCATCAGGAATGATGTCAGGCTGTAGCTATCAATCAACGGACTGAACGACTGACTTTTGTTCCACCGCCGGTGGCACCTGTACATAGTGCTTCAATGTTTTCATTCTCTGAGATCCATTGTATTCAAGCTAAAGGTAGAACCAAAAGCAGAAAAAGACTATAATGCAGAGATTTAACAAAGCTTTATTTTTTTAGACCCCTTTCATTTTCATCTCTTCCTTTTCTTCCACTCACCATTATGCTTTGCGGACATATTAACAGACGGCGTGACTAACTCAGACGGAGTTAGGAATGTTAGCTTCAGCTAAAGGTGCGGTTACGTTTAATGCTATTTTTAGAATTTTCCTAGGCAAAATTCAGTCATTTCAATGGGTATCTATGTGATCAGGAATTTTGTGTGAGGGAGAAAAAAGTTGATAAGTCATTTATCCCGTTGGTCAACAGAAAGCTTTTTGGTTTGGAAGTATCTTCTCTGTGAGCTGGGCTTTATACATCGCTACACTATTGAAAATAAACACTTTTTTTTGCCTGTGAAATTTCACTTGAAAATGCAACCGCACCTTAATTGTATCTCACTTACGAATTCTAAGTTTGGTGGCTTCAAAAAAAAAAAAAAAGATAGACCTCTTAAAACTCTTTAAGGGCGTGTAAATAAATGAATGTCTGTGTTTTCAGTTTTAACGGTAAGACATATTCTAGAAAGAACCTTACACGGGTTCAATTGCATTTTTAAAAGGAACCTTTGCTTTTAAGCGCTTGCAGAGAAATCCACCGGTTTTGAAGCTCTATGAGTCCTCCATGTAAATGCTCCTTAATGTCGGGCAGTGTTCTTTTAAATGCGTTTTCAATCAAAGCAGGTTTTTAGTGTGATTTTTATGGGGTCGTTAAGAACTGTCATGGGATATGAATGAGGCACCTGGTCTTAGATAAATTTGTCACTGAAATTCCAACTGAAAATCTGCATCTTTAAACCACGGGAAACGGTAATGAGCAACTCCACAAACACTACAAAACTCCATTTTTAAGCGTGGTCATTATTTTCCCTGTGGACTAAATTCCACTTTGAGTGTCATTACATTTCTAACGAGAACAAGCCATTTGCATTTGAACAACAGTTTTGGAGTGCCGATCAGATTATATGATATTGTATGAGCTAGTAAGTGCATGCTTGATTTGTACCTGCATATAAACCCCTGCACATAGTTCACATTGTTTTAATGAAAAGCTGAGATTGATTATCACTTGAAAGCACTTGTCAGCCGCTGCACTATAAGGCAGCACATTCAAGCCTGTCATAGGCCAGATTTCTTCCAGGGCGATGCAATGATAAAAGAAGGCAATGAAAGATATTGAATTGTGGTTAAATATTATGTTTTTCCTACTTTTACCCATCACGTTCCTATTTTTATAGTTTTTATCATCACATGCTCTTCTACCGCACATATGTCCTGCCCTGCTTACCTTCCCTCAGTATTTTAACGTACAACGGTTTCACTTATGGCCTTGTCTGAAAGCCCCATTTGCTTTAATCGACCATTTTCATGCAGTGTTGTTCCTTCCCCATGTGAGGCAGAGCATGAAGTAGGACTTCTGAATGAATGATCATGAATGTAGTGGTACCTTGCGTCTTTCCAAGGTACACTTTTCCTCAATGTACAATAAATGTCTGCTTATGTTTCAGGATCTCGATTAAAACAAAGACAGAGTCTGTTATTCGACACCTGTCCTCGATGTTATTGTTTTCTTGTATACTAAAATATCCCTTTATTTTGTTTGTACGTTGTGAGGATGTGTGTGTGTTCTGTAAGAAGTGTGAATCGTAAGTATGTGTGTGTAAATTGCTGAATGGATCAGAATGGATTCTGAGGTGTTGTGTATCTGCGAGTGGGGGATCTTTGGCCATGAAGTTTAGATATTTAATGATGAAAAATTGACATCATTGAGCTATGACTATGTATTATGTTATAATGTGATGCTAAAACAGAAGAATATGTATTCTGTTACTATGTAATAAAATAAAACACATTGATTTTTTTCTTCTCTGCTCCCTAACAATGGAATGATATATTGTTATTCCTAATGAATGAATGGGGCTTGTGTTTTGTGAAGTAAGATCTAAAAATTGTTTTTACTTTTGTTGTTTCTATTTTTATTCAGCGAGGATGCATTAAATTGACCAAAAGTGACAGTAAAGACATTTATGTTACAAAAGACTTCTATTTAAAATAAAAGCTGTTAATTTGTGTTAATCAGTGGTGGCCAAAATTATTAGAACATCATTAGAATGATATTAAGCCAGTTATTTCTATCTTGCTGTAGTAGTGCTTACATTTGCTGTAGAATTATTGTTTACATTTTAAATTCCAATTCCAAATATTGATTTTGCCATTAATTTTATAATCCAGTGAGATTTTCTTTGCACATGGGGTTTGACAACAGCCAGTGCTCCACACAGAGATCTGATCTCAACATCTTCAGTCTGTTTTTAATGACAGAAGAGAACAAACTCCATTTCAAAAATGAAGAAAAAGAACAAACTGAGGTTTACAGATTTGGGGGTAATGGCTGCTGAAAATACAGCTTTGTTGTAGCAGGGAAAAGTTGCATTTTAAGTTTTTATTAAAATAGAAATATTTTAATTGTAATTTTTTTGGCGTATTTTTTTTTAACAAATAAATGCACCATTTGTGAGCATGCTAAATTTATTTTGAACAACACAGATCCCAGACTTCTGAATGGCAGTGTATATGAACTGATCTGATTGTCGAAACTCATTTATCGATTTCATATAATAATTGCAGCTTTTTACTGTTTATATTATGGGTTAGTTTTTTTTAAACCCTGGGTTAATGAAGTTGTCGTTACAGACCTTTAGTGTTGTGATGTAACATGTCAGCATCCCCAGAATATTAAAACATTTTCTTTCAATATATAGACTGGTTAAATATTGATTAGTTCATAAGGCCACCTTTAACCCTGAATCACTGCTGTTCAAAGATACAACGTTGTTAATTATTAATCCAGGATAAAGCCTTAAATCATCCAAATACTCTAAAGCCGAATATTTATATAAATGACCATTTACGCATATTAGTAATCAAATGAGAGTGTAGAGCTCCAGAGAACACGAGGGCTGTATTGTATAGCTCAACGTGTCCATTCGGGACAGGCGGGGTCTGATGACGGAGCGCGCGCACGCGGCGGATCAGAAAGGATGGCAGGGGCGCGTTCCCGAGCCAGTGCGCGCGGCTGAGGGTGACCCATCATCAGGAGCTATGCTGCCTCCATCAAACACCGCATCCCTGCGCCTGTGGCCCGCTTTCCCCCGCTGAAGCCCGAGTATGCCATCATCCCGCTCCCGCTGCCGGAAGCTCCACACATGCGTGCAGAATGTACTTCAACAGACGCTCGAAGAAGATCCACAGCGAGGGAGGTGAGCGTGACATAATCTGCTGACATGGGCGACGCACACTGGCACTGTTTACGCATGCGGTTTCTTCGGCGCTCTGGATATTCGCATGTTCCTCTCCGTGCACACTGTTAATTGTTACACCATCGACCAACCCGACGCTAGTTGCGAATATGCGCACATTAGAAAAGCATCAGTTATCTCCACCTGTCCCGTTTGGCGAGGCTCTCTCTAGGTGACCTGTCATTTTCGCTGTGTAAACAAATAGGTTACTAGGGTGATGTTCGCTTTTTAGCTGATTGGTGGGAAATTAGAGGCAACTGTTGTTATGAGATAAACTGTGATGCGGCTACGATTAATCTTATCCAGATCTGCATAGACCTTTTTACAGAGAAACTCCCTGTTAGTGGTTATTGAGCTGATCACGTGACTGTTTAAAGCGCTCTAACTTTCTAAGCTCATAGACTTACCTGTTGAGGTCATGTGAGCCTGGTTAAAGTGTCTAGCTTTTTGCTAATTGCTTTACCTTTAAGTAAAATATAAGAACATGTCGTTTAAATTAGATGCTGTCATGTAGCAGGTACAGGCTTATTAGTTACATTTATTCAAGATTTATCTTTGCTATTTTGTAAATACCCGGAGGTTATACCCACTCCCTTTAATTAAAACATTAATAAAAAAATTATTTGATAATGTACAATATAAAATCGACCAAAAGAATAAACTAGATCAACCCAATAAAATTATTTAATCACTTTGGCTTTATATAAACTATAGATTCTTTCTTTTAAATAAAATTTCATATAATATATTGAATGAATAGAAAATAGCAGAAATTCAAGATGTCATAACATAATTATAAAAATGTTGTGTTTTTTTGTGTTACTTACAAACAAACAATACTTTAAAGGATCTTAATTATTTGTTTATATATATATATATATATATATATATATATATATATATATATATATATATATATATATATATATATATATATATATATGTGTGTGTGTGTGTTTGTGTGTGTGTGTGTGTGTGTGTACTAAAAAAGTAGTTTTCACTTTAAAAATAAAAATGGCAAGCAAATGTCACAAATAGCTGGATAGAAACTAACAAATTGAATTAACCGTGATACAAAAGAAGTAAGAATTTTATTTTGATTTGACTTTGATTTCAGCATGCAGGTCTGTTTTATACAATAAAGAATTGCTTTCCAAATCCGAATCCTTTGCAAACCAATGAAAGAAAATCTGCATCGCTGCAGTCATTTAAAGGCTCTGCTCTGAATGGAAATGAGCCATTAAGACATTAAATATTATTACAAATCCCAGTAAAAGCTTATATATCATTCCCCAGACATCTGCCTGTTGGGTTTCAAAGCACTTAATGTACCAAACAGGAGCCAAGAATACATCGCAAATGCACAGCTCTTGAGATTTGAACGCTGGTGGCAGGTTTGGGAGATTGCAGAGTGTTCTGGCAGCAGGTTTGTTCCAGCATGTGCAGGGCTTTGTGGGGTGATGACACAGAGGGTGGAGTCTTTTTGACTGACTGACACACATGCATTGTGGATAACACTGAAGGTTTGTTCGCAGCATTCGTTGGCCCTGCTCTAACCCGGCATGTTCCAGAATTAACATGCAGGGGCCATATTGCTGGTAAACGCATTTGTAATTCCGTGAAACGTGTGACTTATCAGTTCGGCTCATGTTAAGAGATGCCTGACAGATGTTTTCCTTTGCTCCCTTCCGTATGTTCCCGTACAAGAAGCAAAATTACATGCATGTCAAATCAAGCGCGTCTGTATACAGAGTGTGTTGTTGTTTTAACAGCCATTTGACCAAAGATAAGATCCTGATGTCACGTTTGGGTTACGTAATCTCAGCACCAATGATGTAATTCATTAAAGGGCCCTGTTTTTAGCAGAAGTTCAGCGTTTCTGTGCATCACTTTTAAAGGCCACATGGGGGCAGCAACTGTAAAGTCATCACTCATGGTAGGAAACTGATCTGTTTTATTGACTTCTGAAATTACAGCGTAAATAAATATGAATATATATCATATGAAACTGATAGAATGCAGATAAGACAAATATAAGAAGCTGTATATAAATTAAACAGACATAAGCATATTTTTTCTCTTGAGGATGTTTAAGGGTTCTGCCTCTATAAATGCTATGTTAAACAATGCTGCTTCTTTTAAAACGTGTCATTCATTGCTTGAAAAACAGTAATATAAAGATAAATCAACAAGACTCATTTTGACATGCCAGGGGCCTCTTTACAGTATAAAAAAGGCTTTCTATAGAGAAAAAGCTCTTTTAAATATCAACACTTGAATTAAGCACCATTTCTCATCCCTAGAAACACATATCTAAGAGTGTCTTGCTCTGTGGTCTTACTGACTTGATATCTTCTGTTGTTTTTTTCTTATGGCAACCCTTGTTGGGCTCCTCCAGAACAGTTAGTGTTGACCCCTCTTAGCCAGGACTCCCCCCTCCGGCAGGACCAGCCCATGGGCTCCAACATGTGCTCCCGCCTGACAGACAGGTTTGAGAAAAGTGAGTGCCCCCCTTGAGCGGGCCGCTGCCTCCCGCTACTGCTTGGAGCCTCACAGGTGCATGAAGTCACCCCTTCAGCCCACGCTGCATGCATAAACTAATAAATCTAATGTTCTCTGCACTCTTTCATCACATGCACACAGACATGGCATGCATTAGGGCTGGGCGGTATGATGAGATACATTATGGCGTTGATTTCAGGCGTGTATTGTTTGAGATACAGCGTTAGATTGTAAAGTGTGTGAAAGTGAAAATATATACAGTTATTGAATGCTTGAATGATTAAATGTGCACACGTTATGCCGAAATGTCCATAGGGTGGAGTAGTTTTGCAAATACAGTTTTGCTGTTTAAGTGAATGTAATACGTTGGGAGAAAATAAATAGTTCACCCTAAAATGAAAATTTGTACTTACCCTCAGGCCATTCGAGATGTAGGTGAGTTTGTTTCTTCATCAGAAACTATTGGAGAAATTTAGCATTACATCATTTGCTCATCAATGGATCCTCTGCAGTGAATGGGTGCCGTCAGAATGAGGGCCAAAACAGCTGTTTCTAATCTATCGGTTAGTGTCTAGTAAAGTGAAAACTGTGTGTTTGTATGAAACAAATCCATTAATAACACATTCTTAACTGACTATTGATATTTGTTTTCAAACTATTTTGGACTGTTTTCGTCTTTAAATGGTTCTTGCATATTTTACTCCTGATTTAGACAAGTCAACTTTTTCGCTGGCAGTGTTATTAGTTAACATTAGTTAAAAACGTAGTATAAATCATTTTTACAAACACACAGCAAGCTATGCTGTTCAGATGAAGAAACAAATTAATTTCGAGAAAAAAAGAGAAAACAACCAAATTTGACTAAATAATAAAAATAAATTAATTTTCAATCAATTTCAGTTATTTCTTACTGCATGTTAAATAAACCCACTGCACCTGAAAAGCTTATTTAATTTGTATATTTATTCTATTTTATTTATCTAGTGTTTGTAATTTGCTTATTTGTCCTCATTTTTTAATTGCAAAAATAAATCATGAATTAAAGTTTCTCATAAAGCGAAATAATTGGTCGTATCGCCCACTCCTAGCACGCATCAAGTGATGCACCAAAATGCATGCATAAGAGAAATAAGTCCTTCTGATGTGGGTGTTAGTCAGTAAGTCAGGGGTTAGTCTGTGACGCTTGCATGGCTTGTGTTTGGTTGCGGGTGGCTGACGTGCCTGGTGGTGTAAGTGAACGATCTCACCTGCGCTCTGGGATAAAACCCGGTCAGGATTAGATACAGGTGAAGTTGCAGAGCCGACAGAAAGAGGATTACCCTCCCTGGTCACTGTGCCTGTAAGAGGCTTTCATTCCTCATTCACCCTTCTCCATCGCCATAGCAGCCCAAGCTGGGAGCACACCCCCTCCTTCCCCTTTTGGGGGCCACCAGGACCTGTGGGCCACTTCGGCAACGGGAACAACATGTCACACAGAGGGTGCAGGATGTCTAGGCGGAGCTCTGTTGGTAATTGGTTTCCAAACAACTGGTGAAGCGGCCACACGTGAGCAAGTGGGAACTAGGGATGGGCGGATCAAATATTGATCCTCTGTGGTTTATTTACCAATGCTTTTATTTAATTAGCATGAAAGTTAATATGCATCAGGAAAAAAAACCTTTTAGCAGATTGTGTTGCTCATCAGTGGAATGCTGAAAATTGTTTTTTTTTTTTTTTTTTTTTTTTTAACTTTTGCTGTTTTTCTTGTTCTGTCTACTTTTCTCCCATATAAACTGATAGTATTTATTGACGTTTCATTTTGGCATTATTATTAGTAATAAGGAAAACTGACTTTTATTCTTTTATTATTTCATTTCACGCAAAAAAGGATTGTAAAAGAAATTAAGCTTTTCTAAATCGGTGTCAATGTCATCTTAAAATACCTCAAATCAGACTATGATTAATAAAATATCACTTTTTAAATAACGTATTATTAAAGATAATTAATAATCATTTTAATATTACAAAAATTATTAACATTGTTCACACAAACATTAAACAATGTAAAACCAATGACATGTTTAAAACTAATTAAAAACAGTACATTTATTAATCACTATGTCAACATGTGAACAGCTTTTTGTGAACTTTGACCTCGAAAAAACCTTTAATACTTGACTTAGAAATACTCAAAATATAAAATATGAATGCCATTTGTTAATTACAGTGTAACAAAAATAAATAAACAAAGAAAAAAAAATAAGAAAAATGTCAAAAAGTTTTCTGGCACTTATTTTAATGTGTAATTAATTTTAAAAGATAAAGAAGACAGAATTGCCATAACATTTTGATAATGACACTGGACAGAGAGAGCAATGTTTGCGATTTACTGGTAATTATGATATAGGACAACCATGACAAAGGTATGACAGAAATCACATAAACTTTATATTAATTAGGTATCAACACCAATAGGTACTGATAGCTGCATTTTAATTGAACAAATAATGGCATCACCCATCCTTAGTGGGAGATTAAGAGCCTTCTTGAGCACATAATATTTTTTGTCTTTGGCTTTTGCTGGGTTGTCTATATTAGCCTGCTCACTGTCCTCTTGAACCGCTTCCAGTGCCATTGTGTTGGGACAGCAGAAAATTCTAGACAACAGAGGAATTTGACACCCATTTGAACAGCATGACCATAGTCTGACTAATCAGAGTAGTATAATACAGACGGAGAGATGTGCCGTGATATTGCATGGAATAAGAGAGGCCCGCTGAATGAATGCATGCGGTATAAGAGAATGCAGCTGGTAAAGTGAGCACGGTTACAAAGGCGTAGGGATGAATAATGCAACCAGGGCTATTCATAATTTAAAAGCATGCTGCTTTTTAGTTTTGAAAAGCTGGCAGATGGCCAAATGACCACACTCACCCCAGACTGTGCTCTGGGTCAAGCGCAGTGATAGGTTCAGACATGTCTAATCAGAAGCACATATGTAATTGGCATGTTATTTTGTACATGCTTTTAATCATATAAGAATAAAAAGGTCTTATATTTGATTTTTTATATATGCATTATGGGTGTAAAATGGTTGGTAAAATGGTATGTACCTTCAATTTAAAGGCACAGTACAGTTTTTATATTTCAGGGAAAAACAGCTTCTTTTTTGTTTTTCATTAAACAGTGGTTTAATGAATAAATGATGGCTCTTTAAATAAACGCAATTTTTCTGAGAATAAAAAAATCTACAGTATCATATCTATAATGCAGTTAAGGGTGCCCTATCACTTGCACATTACTATAATATTAAGGTTAAAGTTAACATCATAGCCCAAACTATTAAAATCAATGGACATTTATTTTTAGGTAATCAACACTCATAAAAAAACTGCATGCGAACACAATATGCAAATATGTCAGTTGCACAAAGACACTGAATTTGGTAAATTACTGGAAATGTACCAGGATTTTTTTATTTTTTTTTGAAAGTTTCAGAAAGTTTCCAGAAATTTTCCGCCTCTTTGCAACCACTCATGTTAGCTTTTATACATAACTTTATATATTTCAATGAACAATATTTAGATTTACACAGTTAATTTATTTTTATAAAGAGGTGTACTTTATTTTAAATCATGTTTTCAACCATGTTTGAGCTGAAATGTTGTGCAATTGTTGACAGTGTTTGGGTGCGATTTATATGCCGCTCACACAAAAACAGAACAATTGGTGATTCTTTCTTGGTCTTTATCTGAGGGCAAAAGTCAGTGCAGCTCTCAACTTCCCAGTTTTATCTGCACGTATTGGGCAACTCGTGAATGGAGTTCTTGTTAATAATCTCAACCGGAGCCTGTTTGTCGTTTACGAAGGGTTTGTCATGTATCTGTCCAGTCAGCGTGCTGCACATAATTTACCACTATGCTGCTGATTTTACAGATCTGTGACGTTAATCAGGCACAAAGTATCTGTCGGTCTGGCCAAAAAGATTGAACGACCGAGGTTGGGATTGGAAGAATAAGTAGCGGAAAGAGAAAATGGAAGAGATCCTATAGAGCAGGATAAGGGATGAACGATGAAAAGTGTGTCACACGTGAGTCTTTGATTCTGAGTACTTCCCACTGAGGAACTCTCATGAACTTCTGGTTCACGCTGCTTTGTATATTTATTTAGCGAGGCAGATCTGGAAACATGACAGGTGTTTACAGCAGTGGTTCTCAGTAGGTCGCCAATGGAAAATGAAAACAATAGGATAAGCGTGCATAGTCAGGATAACAAAATGAATATGCTCATTAAAATTAGGAGTGAAATGTTTCCTATTTATGTTTTCAGTGTCACTGGCTGTATGTCAGACACATCTAAACTAAAACAAAATCTTCTTACAAGTCTGCGATTTGCTGGATCTATGCAATTAATTGTATGTATGCATCTCACCGCTTGATTTTAAGTTGTTTCATTTTCTTTAATAATCCGGGTCCTGATGCAGAACTTTTCGAGTGCTACCGTAGTTAAGTCTGAAAGTGCCCAGAGTCACCTTGAAAGATACATTAGCCGTAATTTATGACTCCATAAAAACACATTTAAGAGCCAGTGTCTTCAGCACTGAAATATATGACACCATATATAATTACAAGTTAACACAGTTCTCAGTTAGTGGCAAGTTATCAGTGGTCAGGCTGGCCTTTGACACCGAAGAGATGAGTGCTTGTTACATTTACACCCTGCTCCTCATAACTTAAGATCATGTCGTTGAACTTTTCAGTATGAAGTGTCCGAAAGCAGATAGATCTCATGGACACATAGCCCTTAGTATGATCACATCTGCAAATTTTAGCTGATTCATCTGGTTGGTGGTTTTGCAGTACTGACTAGCAGATAAAGTGTTAGATATGGTGCAAGAGACGGCATGGCTGTGTCTAGATAAAAAGTCTAGAAAAAATTTCAAGCAGATCTATCTCTCTATCTATCTATCTATCTATCTATCTATCTATCCATACTTCAAAAATGTCATGTTTAACCTAGAGTTAAAATATAAAGGATAAAAGTCATATTTTTATAGTACTGCACATCCCTATACCTTTACTATGAGTGAAACACATTTTTGTACATTTTTAGTATATTTTCGATTTTGCTTAAATAGCGTTTTCTATAATAGATCTGTGTTTATTATTTGGATGATGGCTTGTATTTTTCCCCCATCCATAACCCCCACAATATTCAGATCATTTGTAGCCCAATCCACATTTACTTACATATTTGGCTACAATGTATTAATAATAACCTACAATTACCATCTAATTGCCCAGACCACAGAAATGAAAAGTAAAAAAAAAAGCATGATAACAATACAACGTGTAGCCCAGTGCAAGTCAATAATTAATTAATCCCACAATATTCACATCAGTGGTCAACAACTTTCAGTGGCATATGACCATTACTTGTTCCTCCATTCACATTTGCCTCAACTATTTAAATCTTGCTACTGAATTGCATAGAACTGACCGTCTGACCTTCAAACACCAACTCTTTAAGAAACATACATGTGGCCTCAGGTAGAATTTCCATCGTGTAAACAAGGAGGAGCAAATGAACAGGAAGCGATTCCTTGCCGGTCGGCGAGCATGTTTAGTGCGCTTCAATCTATGATTGCGGAGACGGACATCTGTGGCCCTCCAGCAGTGCCTGCGCCTTTAAATGTAAGGCTTTTGTGTTGTCTGACTGCGGGGAACGGTGTCGTTAGACGCGGACATAGAGCGCGCGTTGTCTGAAGGGAAACCGTCTTCCGTTGCAGAGGGGTCTTATTAAAACGTCCACAGATTGCCCGAGGCGGCCCAAATGACACGGGAGAGGGTTTGGGGCTTGTCTATTAAAGAGGCTGACTGGAATGGGAGAAGTCACGCGTGTAGTCCATCTCTCCACACCCGCTTTCGATCATGCAGCAGCTGGGTAAACTCTCCTGTCACATACAGAAAGAGACGTTATTTACCGAACGTACATTATTTATTACGCGCGGAAAATAATCATTTGGAGCTCGTCTGCGCGATGCGGCAACGTTTGGGAGGGAATCGTAGTAAGCGACTGTGTCTCAAAACACCCCACGCGACGCGACGCGACAGCTACACCGGACGCATTGAAGCCATATGTCTGTTACGTCATGGCAGAACGTTGACCTCACGGACCAATCAGCTGTAAGCTCGAGACTACCCACGAATAAGTAACATTATATATATCGGTTTATTTAAATTAATTTAATTTACATTTAAATATTAAATACATTTATGCACGTTTTATTTGTGTACTATTATAACCGCATATACATATTAAAAAAGTGTTTTATATAAATTATTGTAAAATATTGCTATAGTCACCGCGGCCATTTAAACGAATTATATTTTAGTTTATAAAATCATTACAGTTCTTTCACATGTCGAAAATGAGTAGCTTTGCAGAACACAAAAACCGTCGACGCGACGCATCGGACGCTCTCGGTGTATCGATGATAAAGGTGGAGATTTCTTCTCTACGCGTCGTGACTCTCGCGACACGCACGGATGTTGGAATCAGGCGCGGCTGACGCTTAAAACGCTGTCTAGCTAGGAAGCGCGCTGTGTTTTGAGACACGGCCATTGTCTCGTTGCGTTTCGTTTCAGCGAGTCGTGAATACACAGGTGTTTCCACGGAATAAAGCAGCTTTTATAAAGATAAACAAATGCACAAGGTTTCCTACAAAGGTGTTTGCTGCGCCATTGTGCTCCCATCAGCACATTCTATACAGGGGGTCCCGTGGGCGTCGCGCGTATGCTGTATTGGTGACGGAGCTTTTGCTCGTGGATGATGAGGATGAGGATGATGAGGAGGAGGATGGGGGGATGAAAGGGACGGGGAGGGCGGTGCACCGAGGGAAACGTCATTGGCATCAGGGGCGGCTTGCATCAGCACAGTAGTAGTGTTAGTGGCCAGCGCACTGAACTGTAAACCACATTTCTATGTCTCTTCTTCCTCCTGTCTTCTTTCACGCGCACTCACGCTAGCCTCGCCTCTCTCCCATCACTCGAACGGTGCAGGACCCGCGTGCTCCGCCGCCGGCTACCGCAAGGCAGAGGATGAGATGTCCGGAACCACATCACAGGCGGACCCGATAGATGCCACAGCGAGGACCGTGCTGCTCAACCGAGCCCAGACCACCAAATTTTGTGACAACCATGTCAGGTGAGTCCATTCGGGTCTTTATTGAAAATACAGTTAGAGTGGAGTTTGACTCGTTCACGCTTGTTTTCGTCTATTCTTTGCTTGAAGTGTGAACACGATCTCATAGTTAGTAATACGATCGTGGTCTCGGTAATGTAGTTAATTTTAAAAGCGTGTTAAAAATGCAGCAAGCTTGTATCTTTGTTGCTGTGGTGTACTGTTTGGTCGCCTGAAATGAGGATGAAAAAACTCATGTTTTATTTTAAAATATATGCATATGAATAAGCGTTTAACTTGCACCTATCAGCAAGAAAACCATACTGTATTTTTTTTAATTTTATTTACATTACTGTTCAAAAGTTTGGGGTCAGTGTTTTAATGTGTTTGAAGTTTCATATGTTTGCGATGGCTGCAAATAGATAGTATGATTATAATATAATATTACAATCAGAAATAACTGTTTTGTTTTAATATTTTGAAATCTAAGATGTTCCTGGTAAAGCAGAATTTTAGCCGTCATTACTCCAGTCTTCAGTGTCACACGATCCTTCAGAAATCATTTTAATATGCTGATTATGAATTTCATATTATTATTATTATTATTACTACTATTATTATCCATGTTGAAATGATAATGCCGCTTAATGTTTTTGTTAATACCATACATTCTGTTCAGTATTCTATGATTTATAAGAAGTTAAAAAAGACAATTTAATGTATTCTTGCTGAAAAAAAAAATATTAAAAAGGTTATTGGCCCCAATTTTTTTCTTTTAGAATTTTCAGGTTTTGTGAACTTTTTTTTTTTGTCTATTTAAGTTGCTTAAAAGTTTCATCAATATTATGTTTTTATGCACACATTTGCATTTCATGAAACCGAAATAATGCACTAATAAAAATATTTTGTCTTTATTTATAACAGTTAAATCTTTATAAAATTTAAAAGAACATGTTCTCAGTAAAAAAATGCAATGGTTTTGATGGTGGCTGGAGATGCACCTTCAGTTTTCATTATTATTATTATTTATTTTATTTTTTTAAATATTATTATCAATATAATGTTATTTATTATATTACACTGCACTTTAAAAAGGGACAATTTCTCATTTATAATGTGATCAGCCAGTCACAGAGATGTGAAGGCTCTTCCCGTTTATCCTCTATTTCCTTAACTCAAATTGTTTTTGTGCTCACCTGTTTTTCTTGAATTAATTATTAAACTAAACTCATTGTATTTGATGCCTCACCAACAGCACAGCCGTTCCAGCATTTCATGATCAAGCATTAAAACAATCTTATTAACTCCCAACGCTAAGAGATTGATTGTAAAAATGCTTTAATCAAGTTAAGATTTCCCTCAGGGAATTTACATGCTAAATGTATGCTCCCATTAAGTGAAGTCCTCCATCAGAGATTTCCTGTGAGTACATCAAGGTCATGTTCCAGGCTGTGCTTGGCTAGAGTTCATCTGCAGTTCCAGAACAAAAAGTCTTTTGGTCTCCAAAGTGCCCAGGTCCTCCAAAGTGTTTTTTTTTTTTTTTTTTTTTTTTTTTTTTTTTAAAGCTTTTGACTGGCTGCTATATCAGTTTGATTCGTTTTATACGTAGTGAAGTACTGCTTGATGACAAAAAGGCACTTTTTGAAACTTTATGCAAGTTGATTGTGTTATGTATATGATCAATGGTTGTTGCAAAAGCTTAATAGATTTGGATGCCAGATCGCTTTCATATTAGCTCCACAATTTGGAAGCTCATGCAAAATCAGCCTCTCAGTACCGAAACACTCACCCACACACACTTCATCGATCCGCCAGTATATCCCAAAGATTCGATTCTGCTCTAAAAGGCTCTATTTTGGTTCCTGTAACAACATTAAGGCGGGCCTTGAAATCCGTAGCCATTTTGTCATTGGCTACTTTCGGATCAGACGGAGCTCTGACCTTTTCAGCTCATCGGCTTCTCGGCATATAATGCCTGCGTGGCTGCGGCAGTGGAAATTTTCATAACAATTGTTCAGATCACTCTCTTATTCCTCGATCTTCATGTTTTATTTACCAAGCGGTTTCTGCTTCCCATTGCATTGGCCTCCGCTGGTCAGCTGTCAGTCACAAAGTAACCAGACCAACAAATCCAGCAGCGCAATCATCCATATCAGTCTTTTAGGGTAACCCCAGGTACTACACATCATGGTGACGGCAGTGTGGGTTACTGTGTGTGTGATTGGACCGCTGAATGTTAATGAAGGGGATCGTATGAATGGTCTCAGCCACTCTTTGATGTCAACGATAGCCTGCCGTACTTCCAGGTCAGCTACCGAGCTGCTGTTTGAGGCCACAGTGTGGGTTACACAGGGTGTGTTAGGCTGTGAACTCATTGCCGATGAGCCCAAGAAGGGTGTCGTGTTTACAGAAGACTGCCCTTACATAAGTACACATGCTGTAGTATAAAAACATGCTTACACCCTTAAAAAATAAAGCTTCTTTATTAGTATATATGGGTCCATGAAGAACATTTAACATCAATAGAAGCTTTCCATTGCACAGATGACTATTTTATACTGTTTGGATTAATAAAATGTTCTTCAGTAGGGTTTCTCTGTGGAAAACCTCCCTTTGTTTTTTTTTGTTTTTTTAGATTATTAGATTTGCAGTATACAAAATGTGCCTCCAGATGCGGATATAAACACACACCCACACAAACAGATACTGACTCATGTTTAGATTTAGATGGACAAGCTTGGGAAGGAGGCAAATTCGTATTCCTAGAGGTTATTTTAGGCGCAGCTATTTTAATGACTAAAATATTTACTGCCGCAATCAGCTATTCAAGAGCTACTTAGGAGTTCGATCAATACCGATAATTGACAGACACGGTGAGAAACATCCATCCCAACCGCTCAGACACTTATTTTGGGATTGTTTATCTAAATTTAATGCAGTGGGCAGTGAAGTGTCAAGCAGGTAGATGTTGGCTTGTATCAAAACACTTACGAATGCATTTTTTTTTTTTTTTTCAGAAGCCTGAGTGGAGCTAATTCTAAATTAGTGCTATCATGGCCCTGGATGTATATATAGATGTTTAAAAATAGTTTAATGGTTTAAACACTGTTGATTTTCCTTTTTTTTTCTCCCTCTAGCACAGCTAAATATGGGATCCTTACCTTCCTGCCGCGGTTCCTGTACGAACAGATCAGGCGAGCGGCTAATGCTTTCTTTCTCTTCATCGCTCTTATGCAGGTAAGACACCTGGCACACTGTCTGAGCCGCTTCTGCTTTGTCTTGAGGACCTCTTAAGTCCAAAATATATTGGTTGTGGTGATTTCTTTTAAAGGGGATCTCCGAGGTGCTATACTGCTTATGCTGACCATGTGACTTTTCAGTTATTTGCCAACATATCCATTTTTGGAAGTGGTCCACTATTTCACTCTTATCCACTATGAGACACTATGTAATATCTGTAACTGGTGCCATGTGATCCAACCTGTTAGGCTGGTATTTCATGAAAACGAGTGAGCAAAATAAGCTAAAAGGTTTCGCAAGGCAGTACTGTATTGATATTCCTCAAATATTGTGCCTAAGCAGTTTGTTTTGAGGTGGTCATCTTCTGTGATGGATTCAGCCTTATAGTCTTATAGTATGCTTATATATTATGTATTTAATAACGTATTATTTATGATGTTTATTATTATTTATGTTTACAGGTATAGTTTATGAAAAAAAAATTTTTATTTATGTTTTTTTTTTTCATATGCTAGCAAATGTGACCCTGGACCACAAAATCAGTCATATTCAATATTTTAAAATTGAGATTTATACATCATCTGAAAGATAAATAAAAAAGGAACGAACATCTGGAATCGGAGAGGACAAAAAAAATCTAAATACTGAGAAAATTTCCTTTAAAGTTGTCCAAATGAAGTTTTAAACAATGCTTATTACTAATCTTGAAATCTAAAATTATGTTTTGATATATTTACAGTAGGAAATTTACAAAATATCTACATGAAACATGATATTTGCTTAATATCCTAATGATTTTTGGCCTAAAAGAAAAATCACGAATTTGGACCCGTACTATGTATTTTTGGTTATTGCTACAAATATACCTCAGGCATTTTTGTGGTCACTTCAGGGTCACAAATGAAGGTGACCGAAGTTTTCTTCATAAAACATGAATATATACGGTACTAGTTGTACTATTTTTATATCAAATCTTGTGAAGTCAGATTAGAATTCATTTTTTTTTTTTTCTGCCTAAACTTGTTTTAAAATAGACATAGCACTTTTCCAAAGCATGTTGTTTTATCACCAGTGTAAAGTACTTCACATTATGTTTATCTACATGCGTTTGCAAATGCAGCAAATCCCTGATGTCTCACCGACGGGTCGCTACACAACGCTGGTGCCCCTTATCTTTATTCTGACAGTGGCTGGGATCAAGGAGATCATTGAGGATTATGTGAGTATTCTGCTGAATGGAGCACTGAATCAACGTTAAACTGTCCAGACTATGTTTTGACAACACTGGATAAGTGCATTGTCTTTGAAACGCAGTTGATATTTTTCCGATGAATAATGCTGATGAGATGTCACATGTGTTCCCGCAGAAAAGACATAAAGCAGATAATACGGTGAACAAGAAAAAGACAACAGGTTAAGTATTGCTGTCATATCTGTGTAACAGGGTCAGAAATGAACTAGGGCAACCAGAAGTAACAAAAATGTCCTAAAAAATTTGAGGGCAAGATGTGCTTTTGTCTGTTATTCAAAATTTGATATATTTCAAAATACTCTATTAGGTCCTTAGATTTATTTAATTCTGTTCATCAGTTATCTGCCACAACAAATAAAATGATTATTGGCTTTTTGTAATTTGTCAGAATTTTAATATTATTGCATCCCTATGATTCCTAAGATTTTTTTTATTAGCATCCGTGATTAATCATAATTATTAAAAATATTTAACATGACGTACCGTGTTTAGATGGTTAAAAAAATTATGCCCTCATCAAGGTCTTTTTTTAGGGGCAAATATTGCCTTGTAATAAAAATGTAAATTAGTTTGTGTTGTATCTTGTGTTACATATTGTTTATTGTCATATTGATTCATATTGATATTGATGAGTTTTTCTGATAATGTTATTGTTTTGCAGTTCTGCGTAACGGAGCATGGCAAACCATCATATGGAAGCAGGTGACCTCATCTTTCTCTTTCTTTCTGCATCTTTTTTCTTACTCTGTTCCTTCGTTTCCCCTCCTTTCTGTCAATGATGCTTTCATTTCTGTCCTGTAGTTTTTATGGTAACACCTGCTCTTTCAGTTCACCTCTCACTTCCTTTTTTTTTTTACTTTCTCTTGATTTTGTACATCCTGCTGTGTGTTGCCCCTCCTTTCTTTGTTTCAAGCACTGTGGTCTCTTTCTTAATCTCATTTTCTCCCTCCTCATGCTGTTGCAATGCTGCACCTGCCCACTAGGTGGCAGTGGGAGACATAGTCAAGGTGACCAATGGGCAGCATCTTCCGGCTGACATGGTCATAGTGTCCTCCAGGTCAGCACCGCAGTGTGTTTGTGTGTGTATCCGTGGGGTTTGTCATCCTGTGTTCGTACTGTAGTGTGATTTATAGCAGTGAAAATGTAAAATACATTGTAATTTGTAAATATAAAATGCAATTATGGGAATGTGCTTTAGGAAAATATGTGCGTGTTGTTAATATTTGTGCACAACTGGTTTGTGTTCAACATCTGTTGCTGTTTTTCTCACAGTGAGCCTCAGGCCATGTGCTACACTGAAACATCCAACTTAGATGGTGAGACCAATCTAAAGATCAGACAGGTACGTATTACATATAAATCTTATTTGCATATAATGTGTTTTAAGAGTATAACATGCTTGCTGTTTGTTTCAGGGTCTCTCTCTTACAGCTAGTTTTCAGTCTCTGGAGGAACTGATGGCTTTGTCTGGTCGTCTTGAATGTGAGGGGCCAAACAGGCACTTGTATGATTTCACTGGAACACTGTGCTTAGACAACCACAAGTACGTCAACCTGCTATTAATGAGAACTTAAAATATAACTTGAACGCACACACACACACACACACACACACACACACACACACATATTACTTGCAGTCATCATGTGCTTGTATTACAGCCCAGCTCCACTTGGGCCGGACCAGGTGTTGTTACGAGGAGCCCAGCTCAGGAACACACAGTGGGTTGTGGGAATTGTAGTTTACACTGGACATGATTCAAAGCTCATGCAGGTAGGTGTGAAATGATCGATCTCATAAAAGCTGGATGTTGACCAGTGCTGTTGCAGTTAGAATATTATTTTATGTGATTATGATTATTACAAATAATTAAATATATAGAATAATACACAGCATTTAAAGGAACATTACCATGGCTACTGTATCGTATTCCCTATTATTATTATTATTATTATTATTATTATTAGTAGTAGTAGTAGTAGTAGTAGTAGTAAAAGTAGTAGTAGTATTGAAAATACCAATAATTAAAGCTAAAAAGCAATATAAAAACTAATACAAATTACCTAAACAGAAAAAAAAATCTAAAATTAAAATAACTGAAAATATAAAATTTAATAGTTGACTAAATAAGCTAATTGAAAGCGATCTAAATAAATAATGCAATAATTGATTAAAGATATTATGTATGTGGGTAAAATAAGAAACGCTTTGAAAATATCATGCAACGTTAATAATGATGCAGTGATCTGAAATTACTGAGGCTACAATTTCTAATACCTTTTATAAATGAAAACGTATTCATGTAGCCACTCTAGATGTAATTAGTAATATTCTTCTACATTACCATTCAAAGTTTTGTGATTGGTAAGATTTTGACATTTTGAAAGAAGTCTGTTATGCTGACCAAGGTTTAGCTGTGCTTTTATTTTATTTATTTATTGTTTTACTGAACCCAACTTTGAATAGTAGTGTGTGCAAATAGTTTTTGAGCATTAATTTAATGTTTCCATCCTGCAGAATTCCACTAAAGCTCCGCTGAAGCGCTCTAATGTGGAGCGTGTTACAAACATGCAGATCCTGGTTCTGTTCTGTATTCTTCTGGTCATGGCACTGGTCAGCTCCATCGGCGCAGCCATATGGAACAAACAGCACACAGATGAGGCTTGCTGGTACCTTTCCCGTGCAGGTGAAACATACAGGGATAAAAGAAATAATGAATAACTATTAAAACTGTTAAAAATAAATAAATAGCTATTTGTGGTTGTGTATCCAGGTGACATCTCTCTCAACTTCTGGTATAATCTGCTAACCTTCATCATCCTCTATAATAACCTGATTCCCATCAGCCTCCTGGTCACGCTAGAAGTGGTCAAATTCACACAGGCTCTCTTCATCAACTGGGTAAAATAAGAAAAAATAATAATCACCAACTGCCTCGGTATTAATAGTGTGTTAAAATTCGTTTTTTTTATTGTCAAAACCATGAGCACAGAACTCTGATCCTCTATGAATAAGTGCTTTGTTCTTCATGCATGTTTACAGGATGTTGAGATGTATTACTCCGAGACAGACACTCCCGCTATGGCCCGAACATCCAATCTGAATGAAGAACTCGGCCAAGTGAGGAGAAACTCCTTCAGTTAACTTTTACAGACATTTATTTACCTCAACTCCACTACATCTTCTTCACTGTCTCTTTCTTTTTCAGGTAAAATATCTATTTTCAGATAAGACCGGCACTCTCACCTGCAATGTCATGCACTTTAAGAAGTGCACGATAGCTGGAATTACATACGGGTAATAGTAGCGTTTCTCTACTTTTGTCCATCAATGCACATTATCTTTGTGCTTCGCATTGTTCTGCCTCTAATAGTGTGCATTGATCTGTTACTTTTTGTTTATATTTGTGTGAGTGGTCACTGATCTATAATGCTGTCTCCAGGCATTTCCCAGACCTGGACTGCGATCGATCCATGGAGGACTTCAGGTCAGATGCCGCTGATTCTATCTCTGTCCTGTACCCTAGCAAATATTACTCTGGTCTAAGAGGACAATGTGCTGTATTACTTTATGTTGTCCGTTACATCTCTTTTCTGTATTTTCTTTTTCTCTGCAGTCACCTTCCCTCTACAAGTCATAATTCCACTGAGTTTGATGATCCTGCTCTTATCCAGAACATTGAGAAGAATCACGTAAGAGCTGTTATTATTCTGTCATAGCTTGACTATTAAAAGAGTTTCTTGTGAATTATGGATCTTAATGGTTAAAATCTGCTCCTTTCTTTTCTCTGTAGCCTACATCTCCGCAGATTTGTGAGTTTTTGACCATGATGGCGGTTTGTCATACTGTTGTTCCTGAGAGAGAAGGAAACCAAATTATCTACCAGGCTTCTTCACCAGGTACCATAACCTTCTTGTTGGTTTCTGAATTTGCTTCCTCGGTTTAATCTGATTCAAGTTAACCAGTTATTTATCACATATAAAACACGCTGACGCAATAAGTATCACTTTTACTCTTTGTTTTACATAAGTTACATGCCATAGTGCTTCCTGTGATGCCTAGGCAGAGTATAAACCTAAAAAACATTTCACGTCTGCCAGTTCTTTTTAGCACTGTAAATGTTTTGCATTTGTGTAAAAAAAATATATAATTTTTTGATTTAAGATTTTTTTTACTTAATTTTAATGTACTAAAGAACAAAGAATGTACTAAATGCACTAATATCAATTAATGTAATATTTGATATAATTAATATTTATATTCACTTCATTTTAGACAGTAAGGATGCATTAAATTGACAAAGTATTTAATTATAAAACGTTGTAAAAATAGTTTCAAATAAATACAGTACTTTTAAACTTTATATACATCAGAGTATCCTAGAAAAAATGTATCGCAGTTTCTACAAAAAAAATATTATGCAACAATTATTATGCAACTCAATTCACTACTCATAATAGTAAGATATGTTTCTTAAGAAGCAATTCCATGTATTAAAATTAAATTCACGAAGGGTCATGTGAGACTGAAGACTTTGTCATAACAGGAATAAATTGGATTTTGAAATGTATTAACATAGAAAGCAGTTAATTTAAACTCTAATATTGTCATGACATAATAATTTTTACTGGATTTTTTTGCCTTGGGGCCTTTTAACTGTTGTTTCCATAACCTTGTGTTTTCAGATGAAGGAGCTCTGGTTAAAGGTGCCAAAAGTCTGGGCTTTGTTTTTACGGCACGAACCCCACATTCTGTCATCATAGACGCGGTTAGTATGTGTTTACTCGCCATTATAATGAATCAAAAATCTTTGTATGGTACTCTCTATGCTTAATATGTACATTCCTTGTGTTTGTTTCTCAGAGAGGAAAAGAGCAGACATACGAGCTTCTTAATGTCCTGGAATTTTCCAGGTGAGCTCGCACAACTTCACACGTGCTAAGTCACAACATCACAAAAACCCTATACGTTGTGCTTCAATGCCTGTGCCTTTTTTTGCAGCAATCGCAAACGGATGTCAGTGATTGTCAGAACACCTACGGGAAAGCTTCGACTTTATTGCAAGGGAGCGGTGCGTGTTACATAAACCACGCAATTAGTTTGGTATGGGTTTGACTGTATGGCACAAGCCATTGTATTGTAATGATGGCATGCATGTATTACAGGACAATGTGATTTTTGAGCGTCTGAATGAGGCGTCACAGTACAAGGACCTGACCGTGGTCCATTTGGAGCAGTTTGCCACAGAAGGTGAAGAGTTTCTCGATATGTCATTGCTTTGAAGTTTGACATTTTTTCTTCTCTTTGGATTAATGTTGGTTTGTGTTTGTTTGTGTCTGCAGGGCTGCGGACACTTTGTTTCGCATATGTGGATCTTGAGGAGGAGGCGTATCAGGAATGGCTGAAGGAGTACAATCGTGTCAGCACTGTGCTAAAGGACCGGGCACAGAAACTGGAGGAATGCTATGAGCTCATAGAGAAGGTATGTAATCTATGCCATGCATCTCACTATTAAATGTGTTCAAGAGCCAGTACCATTTTTATTAATTATAATATGAATTATATTAATATAAATACTTTCAAAATATGTGCTGTATGTTTTTGTTTATAAATAAGAACACGCATATTATGCAAACAAACGTTTCTTTTGGATGCAGTTTAATCTTTGCAGCTAAGATATACATACACACACACACACACACACACATATATATATGAATGGACATACTGTACTGGAAAAAAGCGTAGGTACAGAATATTCATTTATTCATTCACAAACCTATTTATAGCAACTTAGTACTTAGCAAATCTGTGTTATGTTCATTATACATGAGCAAGTATGGAGACCAGCATCTCTTGCACATGGCTGTCCTGCAAATGAAGTGCTTTGACTGGTCAACAGGTGGCACTGCAACATTACATTTTCACACTTCTGAACTCAGATTGTGCATAAGGTGGTGCTCTGTTGTTCTCTCATTAACCGCTACAAGCTATAAACCCTCTGCCTCCCCGTCAGGTCAGATTACACAGTACTGCAAAACCTCGAAACTACTGATCAGAGATCTGAGCCCCAGGACACAGACGCTGTTATATGGAGCAGTGAAAATCCAGTTTGTTGGGTTCTGTGTGTTTTCAGGGCTCTGGCCCAGATTAGTAGTCTGAGGAGGGGTTGGTATACCACAGTGAGGATAATTACCTGCACCAGTCTGCCAAGAGCCCCATAAAACCAGAGTCAACAACACTACTGTGTTACCTCTCCACATACGCAGAAATACAGCAAAAACTCCTCAAATATCCCCCCAAGTACACATACACTCACAGAGAGAGAGAGAGAGAGGAATTATTAAAAAAGAAGTGGATAAGGCATGGTGAAAGCTAGAGAGGAAGAGGTGTGAAAGATGCCAAAGTTTTAGGTTGCCTGTATTTACTGAGTTTCTGTGTGCAGCTGTATTTAGTAGTGCTTCCAGCTATGGTTTGAGGTTATCAAAACATGAATGATACTTCAGACTGTTACATTTTGGAAGAAGGGTGTGCTTTTACTTTGTCGAGAAGTCAGATTTAGAATTTTTCCCTGTTAATAATAAATTAAGTTTACAAGTCACATAGAATGGCATTAAAGGAATAGTTCACCCAAAAATTTAAATTCTGTCATCATTCACTCATCCTCAAGAAGTTCCAAATCTGTATGAATTTCTTTGCTTTGCCGAACTTCATTAGTATTTTTTTTCCCCACCATGAAAGTCAATGGTGACCCAAAACATGTGTTCGGCAAAACAAAAGAAATTCATACTGATTCAAGGGTGAGTAAATGGCAGAATTATAATTTTGGGGGGGAACTATTCCTTAAAAGAAGGGGCTCAAGACGTATCTTGAGACCAAAATATAATCAAGATATAAGGTAACATCCTAGTAAACCACACATAACACCCTACCATCATAATCCAGTTTATTTTCTTAAATTATAGAATAGGATGTAGAATTATATTTTTAAAATTATGAACAAAATTTTTATGAAGAATGATTTAAAAATTCTGTAATTTTATCAATTTTTTTAAAATGTGTACGTTACACTATAAATTAGCCATTAACATTTTATTATATAATCAATATGGTATGATATGATGTATTTCTCCAGAAATAAGATAAGATTAAACATTTCACTATATTTTTCAAAATTTGATCCAATTAATCATTTATTTTAGTTTTGCGGTGAGATTACCATTTTGATTTGTAAAGTTTACATATGTACATAAATACTTATTTAATTAATTAATTATCCTCTTTTTCTTCTCGTAGCTTCCTCTCTTTCTATTAATTAGTTTTTCATTTCTGTCACACACAGAACTTGCTGTTACTTGGTGCCACTGCTATAGAAGACCGACTACAAGCAGGAGTCCCGGAAACCATAGCAACACTCATGAGAGCCGACATCAAGATCTGGGTTCTGACCGGAGACAAGCAGGAGACCGCCATCAATATCGGTGTGTGCCATACATGGTTATATACTTATTCCACAAAGTCACGCCATTGTTTGAGTGCGTATTGGCATATTGTCAGTAGAACACCGCTTATAGTCATGCTTCTGTCTAATGTAGAAATCCATAACTGATTATAACACAGTTTTGCTGGTGCCGATGTTTGACATCAGATGATCATGGCAGCACCCAGAGTGATGTACATGGTTAATTATATTTAACATTTATTCCTGTACAGATATAGCGCATCATTAGGTGTTGAAACCTGTTGGTCTGTTTGGCTGGGTTAAGAGGGCTTTTGTGCATGTGTCAGCTGGACACGGAAACCAGATAAACCAATTAAACCAGGCAAGCAAATGGTTAAAGGGTTTCTTTTTTTTTAAACATGGATTACATAAAAACACACCTGTTTAGAAACAGGTGTGTAAAACTGGTAAATGAGCCTTTGTTTTTAATTTTAAACATTCCAAAAGCAGTCTAGCACTCAATGGGTATCTTCTGCAATTTATTAGTTATACTTTATGTAATGGTTTTTACATCAGTGTTATCAGTCAAAAGTTTGGCTTATCTAAGAATTTCTATGTTTTTTATTGGGTCAAATCTACAGTGAAACAGCAATACTGTGGAAAAAATATTAGGTTTATATTAATATCAATTACAAAAAAAGTTTATAATTTAAAATATTTAAAAACTGTTTATTTATTTATTTATTTATATGCGCCAAACAGAGATTCCCATACCGTGATGTATCGTGCCAGACCTAGTTCCTATTTGTTTTTTAATTTATCTTGAAAAGTGTGATACCTTTTTTGTTGTTGTTGTTGTTGTTTTTTCTAATTGGAGTAATAGCTGTTGAATTTCACCTTTTCTCTCAGAGGAATAAATAACATTTTAAAATTTTTATTATAACACAAAATGCTTATTTTAAATTGTACTTTTTTGCTATTGCTATTTTGAGCGTAGTTTTGATCAAATAAATGCCGCATAGGAAAGCAGTAAGCATAAAGACTTATTTCAAAAACTAAATTATTTCAAAGATAATAAATTTTTTTATTCTACAAAATGTTACAAAAATACCTATTTGTATTTAAATTTGATCAGAAATTGCAGACAGCAGCTTTAAACCAGGCTGACAAGGAAGTGTAACACAACACAATACAATATCAAACAGACACTTGATTGAAAACACACAAGTGGGCTGCTGGACTAATGAAATCGCAGAAGGACAGACAGATAGGCAGTCAGGCGGGCGCTGCAGACAGACAGCTCAAAATAAATTGGGTGAGAATGGAGATAAACCAGCAGACAGCAGACAGGCATTAGTGGGTAATGACAGATATACAAAGAGGTTAAGTTGTTGTTGGGGTGTGTATGTGTGGCTTTGTGTAACGCCTCTACTGTAACTCTCCACTGCGTCTCAGGTTACTCCTGTAAGCTGGTGTCACATGGCATGTCCCTCATCATCGTCAATGAAGATTCCCTGGATGTGAGTACATATTGTGTTTTGTGTGTGTGTGTGTGTGTGTGTGTGTGTGTGTGTGTGTGTGTGTGTTCTCAGGCTGTCTCTGGAGGACACTGGGTGTGGACAGGTGAGGGAAGTGTGTGTTATTGTTCTCGTACAGGTGAAGGTAATTAAAGTGTCTGGTGTCATCATTGAGAACATGATGAAAGCGGGATGGATCATATGAACACACAAACGAGCGGGACACACACTCATATATGTTATGACATAAAAGCAGATGGGGAAAAAAGCTGAAAAGCACACACAGGTGATTTTTCAATAAGAGGAATGCGTCATCTTTCCACTTCTAAAAGGTGAATTACAATAGCTCTCAATTTTATTGTGCCTCTTTTAATGTTTTCTTATTTTTTTAACCACTGTCTGCTCTGCCGACTTTATTTTTCTCACACTCACAAGGTTAATTACTTCCAGGTAAAGATAGTCATACTAACTAGGGAGCTCGTAAAGCCTCAGATCTCTGAGAACAGTCGGCTAGACAGAAGGGCATCACACAAATATAAGTATTCATACACACACACATATGTAGACTCAACTGAGTACTGGAAATAAATGCTCCTGGGAAACGGCAGGATTCATGACTGTTCTGCATGGGATTTTTTTTCTGACTTTTCCCTGTTTAGAACGTTGATAATGGTTTGTAAAAACAATGTTGCCAGATTTTTGGACCATTTTGTTTCCAGTTATTTTGTTTGTGAAATGAAAACAGTATGTTCAGATGAGTCAGATAGTTGCTGTTGGATAAAGAATTAAGAGGCAACACTTTATTTTAAATAGAATTATGGCTAAAGGGTATTGATACCCCTTTGGTAGCATCAAATTGCTTATATCAAACCCACAGAATAATTTTCAGATGAGAAGCAAGAGTTTGCATGAGCGCCTAATCAATTTTTGTTGTATTTAACCCTAGTAAGTTAGTTAGTTTGTTGTATTTACCCACTCATCAAAACGTTTCAGCTCAGTGAAAACAGTGTCTTACGCTCACCAATGCTGCATTTATTTGATCAAAAATACAGTAAACAAGAATTCATATTTAATATTAAATGTCATTTTATATTAAGAAAACACTGCAAAATATTATTACAATTAGAAAAATAAATACATTTAAACAAGCCATGAAATATATTATTAAAAGTAATTTTATATTAAGATAATACTGCAAAAACATTTACAATTAAAAAATTGTGGTATATATTTTAGCTATGATAAACTAACCAATCAGGATCCAGAAATGGATCTGTATTGTAAGTATAAGTTAACTATTCTTATTGTATCAATAATTACTTGGCATCTTTTTTCTTTTTCATCTTTTTTGTGTAAAAAAAAACGTTTAAAACTTCACTCCTGATTGACTCAGTCTGAAGCCTATGATCCTGTTTTTGAGGTTACAGCAGATGGCGATTAATAAATGATAGTGTTGTTTTTGTTCTGCCTCAAATGAGCCACCATTTGCAGTAATCAATATTGTGCATTTGAAAATTGTCCAACCACATTATGGGATTTACTGAATGAGCATTTAATGGCCTTTTATTTTTGTTTTATGCAGCTAGTAAAAAAAAAAGCATAGCGAAAGATTGATGTTTTGTGAGGATGGGCAGCTTTCGTCTCGGTTAAAGTCTCCAAAAGAATTCTTTCTTATCTTACCAAGCTCTTAAAATAACCCACAATACCTCAGACACTGCTGGGGTGAGCCTAATGTCACAGCTGTGTGTTTGTGTGGAAGATATGAAGTGTGTGTGTGAGACAGCTGCCGTTTTGTGTAAAGCGCAGTTGGGCCAACACATCACACTCCTTCATGTCTTCTTCCTTTCTTTCTGTCTGTCATCTTTATAATGCACAAATAAGTTAATCATTGTTGATGGTGTGATTGGTCGATTTTCTCTGTCTCCCTGTCACACAACTCCTCCTCCGTCTGTCAGCGGCTCCCAAATTTACAGGAACAGTGTGTGCATTAGAGTGTGTTGGAGCGTAAGTGTGTGTGTGGGGTGAGGAGTAACACGATCTCCTTTTGGCGCTCAAACTCGTCAAAACAAATTCTGCCAGCAAAGCCTCCTGGGTAAACATGATGGCTTTTGACTCACAGTCTGTGACAAGTTCCATCTGTCACTCCACTGTGACACACACACAAACACACACACACGCACACACGGTCCCATTCAGACAACTGGTGTCCTTGTAACACACACTGAGGCATTCTTACCCAAACATTTTCTCTGCCTCCTTCCTTTTTGTCGCACATATTGTTTCCATGGCCCACACATACTCGCTTTTACTTTCCCAGACACACACACACACAGCTGTCTGTCTGATCTTTCTGATAGGCTGCATTCCACGTTTGCTGTCACACTGTCCGTATTACATGACTTACACAAACACACTCCGCTGTAGTCGTCATTAATCATATGCACGCAGTTTGTGCTCCTCTTTTCCGTTCTCTTTGTGTAATGCAAGTACTATTCACAGAACTAAGATCAGCACATGCGCAGGACGACTGACATGTGATCGAAATCTCTGTCACGCACACTATTTGGGGGCCAGGTATTGCACAGGTATCCACATGTTTGTTTGTTTTATAAGTATGGGGCTGTTTCTGGCATTTAAAAGGGCTGTTCATACTAAAATTCTTTTAGTCCTTAAATTCTCTTAGTACTTTCTCAAAGGTTGTCGTAGTATTATACTTGTATGGGGTTATTTTGTCAGTGAAATGCAAAAGGAGATTTGATTCCTATACTATAACAGTTCATAGTGACTTATAAAACACTGGTCAGTATCATAAATTTGGTTGATATGAATTGTGATCTGTATTTCAAGTCAAAAACCTTGTGATGGGATTTTTAGTCTGTTTATGCTGCATATTTCTATAAACTTTTATGGCAGTCGTGGAACTTTTAGGTGGTCTGTTCTTTTAAACTTCATGAAATATGATGTATAGGTATAGATTATAAACATTAAAATGTTTATCTCTTATGCTGATCAGAGCTCTATTTATTAATGTTTTATGGAAACGATATATATATATAATTTTTAAAATATAATTTATATACAAAACTTTTTTTTTTTTTAACTTAAGATATGACCCTTTCTGTTTGTGTGTTTATGAAGAGAGAGAGTTTATGAACTGACTTGCTGCTACACTGCCATTGAACAGATAAGGTGACCTGTCATGTCACAGCAGTTGGCCTTAATGTCTCACTCACTCACTTGTATGTGTGTGTGTGTGTGTGTGTTTTCTATGAATGGAGAATGCGATCTGTGATATGTAACACCAAAGGGGCCTTTCTCTCTATTCTAAATATAAATGTGATAAGATCCCTTTCGCAGGAACCTGAGAACACAACAAAGCTGCAATGTGTGTGTGAGTGTGTGTGTGCGCGCTTGTACAGTAGTGTTTTCTATAAATGTGTGTTTGTGAGAACATGAACTCTATTCAGTTCCCAGCACAAAGACGTACAGAAAATAACATTTAACTTGGATCATGAAACGCATTCACTTCTGATATCTTTCAGGGAATGACATAGAAAAATGTACAGCACATCCCAAATAGAGGAAGTCTGGAGTCTAAATGAGTCCTTAATGGGTAAAACACTAGTTTTCTCTAGAGTGCCTCATCAGGATTTCCAAGCAAGAGGTCTGAGTAGACATTACAGAGAGTAGACATTAACAATGAAACATGGGGGAGTCGTCTGTGCATCACCAACAGCTGGCTAATAGTCTCAGTCAAGTCATCCTATCCTGTCAATCAAATATTTCTTTAAAACCCATCATCATCCTGAGTATATCTCAAATCAAGTTTTATCAGTTAAACCACTGAGAGTGTTTGTTTGTTTCATACATTTATTTATTTAGAACTAATACACTAGATATTTTAAGTAAAGGTTTAATCTTTTGTTAAATTTAATAAATAACAATTAGGTTAATTTGTTTATTACAGAAAATGTTTACGTGGTTGATACATTTAAAATGATATATTGATCAAATTAATTTGTATACAAATTTGTTCAGTTATTTATCTAATATTTGTATTTTAGCAGATGCTTTTATCCAAAGTGACTTACAGTTGAAGACAATGGGAAGCAATCAAGAGTAAAACGATACAAAAACGATACAAGTGCTATAACAAATCACGGTTAACTTAACATAGTACATGTAACAAGGTATTTTTAAGTTTTTTATATATATATATACATTTTTTGTAGAAAACATTTTATGTTATTGTAAGTTTTCCTAGTATTTTCTAATTCTATTAATGAATTTGTTTTCTTTTGCGTTTCTTAAGTAATTGCATGGTTATAGTCAGTAAAACTGTATGCCTTGAGTAATGCAGGATGAATTCAGTGTGGTGTTTGTCCGGGGATTAAGATTTTGTGACTGTTAGCGGTTCCCATGGACACGGGGCTGGCAGCCGTAATGGCGAGAGGTTTGACTGGCACGTTCTTCCGGCTTATTATCACCTCTGTGTTGGAGTATTACGATGTTTACTGCAACGCGATGCTAATTGCTCACACGCACACAAACCCACGCATCCACTCATACGCAAACATTTCGAGGTCATTAATGTGGCCGTTTAATTGTTAAATAAATAATATATGCAAACAGTCCTGTCGTTCCCAGATAAAGATTTATAACCTCGCACCCTGGAGAGAGTCACATTGACATATCCTGTCTGAAGTTCAGGAGTTAATACTAAATCGAACCAGCCGTGAGTGTCTAATGGAGAGAGAGCGGAAAAGAGAGGGCTGTCTTTAATAATAAACTGGGAAATTTAGTTGGTAATGAATTACCAGTAGCAGTTTTCTTAGGCCACTGTTTATTCACGTAGACACACACACACAAATGCTTTGACTTTCAGCACTCCCTTGATCCATAATCAGTCTTAATTCTTCCATTACTTTTCTGTTTTTCTTTCCCTCATGTTTTCCCGGGAAAGGTGAAAGCAAACAGGAATTCCTGAATGAAAAGATAAACACACACACACACACACACATGAACAGGGTTGAGCTGAGGAGAGGAGATGAGCTCTAGTTACTCAGGAATCTTGATGGCTGATCTCAGTTCCGCTATAAACCGTTTTCCAAAACCCCACTCTCCCGCCTACATAGGCAGCTACCTTCTGAGGGAACATCCAGTAGTGTATTTTTTCAATAGAGTCGGATATTAGCACGTTCCTAAGCTAACAATTCAGTACAGGCGGATAATATTATTCAGTGTTGAAAGAAAAGTGCATATACTTTTAAAAGGAGCACTTGTTTAATAATGTACTTAGTTTACTTTAAAAGAATATACTTTATTTGGTCTCCACTGACTTCCATAGTGTTTTTTCCCCCATACAAGTACTTAAGGTCAGTAACTAAAGGTGAACTATCCTTTAAAAAAAAAAAAAAAAAAACAATCCTTGAAACACACTACAAGTTCACATTTGGTCCAACTGAGCACCATTTTCAAGGACAGCACAGTGAATGTGTGAAAAAGCCCTAAAATACTACTTGTAGAGGCAGCTCACTGAGTTTTGGAACACATCGATAGTTTTAGAAACATATTGATTAAAGTCGGCAGTATGGAGTGAATTCATCCTCTGTGCTACAGAAAGGCTGCTGTAGTGCTGACAGAGACTTCAACAGCTGCAGTCATGTGTGTTTGTGTGTGTGTGTGTGTGTGGCCGCCAGCGCCGTGCCTTGTTGCGTGCTGCGTCGTCCACATGGTTCTCGTTACATATTGAAGGATGTTTGTTTTCTCTATTAGTGACTCTGTCCCATTATCAAGATCTCAATCAGAAACCGCCTGCAACCACAACTCAATAAACACGCACGCACATATTTCACCTTCTCTTTTTATCTCTCCGTGTCTTTCTCGTCTCATATGTGCATTCAGGCACACACACACATTTGACTGCTTATCTTAATGTGGACATACAAAATGCTACCATGTAGTTTTTGACAAAAAAATCCTCCCTTTCTCCTTACTTCATCATATTTCTTCTTCCCATATAAAGTTCTTGTTGGCCAACAGTTCATGCTTTCGAGTCCTTTAAGGGTTTAGACTGTCTCGGGTGACAGGATGATGTGTAACAGGTGTGTGTGTGTGTGTGTGTGTGTGTGTGTGTGAGAGAGATTGCGGCGCTAACAGCCCCAATGACACCACTTAAAACATCCCCTTCAACTTCCTTTGGCATTACGCTCTTGCTGTGATATGTGTGTGTGATCCATGTGTGTGCGTGAGAAGTGTGTGAAATGTACTGTTAGGGAAATAAATGTGTGCTGGCATGCTTCTCAGGAAAGGATTGAAGCGGTTTTATATAGCAATGGACATAGTATTGAAATGAAACCGTAATACTGACATATATGGATGTGTTGTTATATGTGTATTTATGGGGTTTTAGCGTGCATGGCCATCATTTTTTTTCTCTTTCTTGCGCCCCCAGGCAACCAGGGCCACACTAACAGCTCATTGCTCCTCGCTGGGTGACAGTCTGAGGAAGGAGAATGAGTTAGCTCTCATCATAGACGGACAGACGCTCAAATACGCCCTCTCTTTCGAAGTGCGTCAGGCCTTCCTCGATCTCGCTCTGTCCTGCAAGGCCGTCATCTGCTGCAGGTGCTGTATAAAGGTCGAAACATGCATAAACATCCTCAAATACAATAATAGGAGAGTGAGCCTAATATTGTCTTGACTATCAACAAAGACATCTGGTCAGTAACTCTGACCATTGTCGATACACGATACTATCGTCTATCAGCACAACCCTAGTGTGTGTAAACCCTACCTTTTATTTCTCAAAATGAGAGACTTTGATTTGCTTGGATGTGCGTGTGTGCGTTCTTATGAAAGGTTGTGTCTTGCCCTGGGTGACTAAATAACTGGTGAAAATAAGCACTTGGCTCCCAGAACAGAGAGGCTGTGCAGAGGTAATGTAATATACTGAGCTCTGTGCAAATGTCAAACTAATGACTCACTTACTGTCATTATACACTCACACACACTCTCACACACAGGTAGACAATGCAGTCATTCACATCACATTGTTGAATACTGTAAATGTTCATCTAAACATAATCTGAATATAAATAAGCGTGCTGCAAGTTTCAGACAGTTCTGATTCGATAATAAAGTGTGTTTCCATCTGTGAGAGGGAGTAATTGACTTGCTGTTGCATGAAGCCTATATCCGGACTGTGGTCTCTAAGGCCCTACAAACCGACTGAACCAACCCTTCCAGTACCCCCCCACACCATCCCGAACCGCACAAATCCACAGACAACCAGCAGAGAGGAGCATAAATGTGTGTGTGTGTGTGTGTGTGTGCCCTCCATGCATGGTTTCCTGAGTTCACACTCTGTTTGTTTAAAGAGCTGCTTTAACCTTCTTATTTTCTGCTCAATTCCACCATGAAGAACATTAGCCAGGCTTTCATCTGCCTACTGCCTCAGATCTCCCCTCCGGCTCGCTGTGATTTTGTGAGGTATAGAGTTATTGTGGAAAAAGGGTGGAATCGATCAACAAAATGACAAGGGAAAGTGCTTTGGGGAGGATTTGTCTTTTCAATTTTCGATTTTTATGAGTATACCATGCCAACGCTATTAGGGTGATCATACGTCTCTACTAGCTCGCGCTTTTCTGGCCAATTTTTAGAAACTTTGTATTTGCAGCTCTTCTAATGTTGCAGTCTACTTTTGGTTAAGTATTTATGCTGTAGCATTTCTCATTTGTTGGGTAACAGCTGCTAAATGAATTAATGTTAATGTATGTCAGTGATCTTGGAAATCACATCCAACACCTACCAAAGGGAGATTATTTTGTGCTTCTCTCTTTTTCCGAAGTTTCGTGATTAGATGTCTTCTGGGCGTGCTGTATTGATACAATGATCTTTTTATACTTTTTATACTTATACTCTAATTATATACAATTGTTTTAAAGGTATGTGACAGTAGGAGTAGTTAACCTAAAATGTGAATTCTGCCATCAGTTAACCTGGTTTTTGTTCAGTATATATATTTTTAATATTCTCATTTGTTAACCGATTGATCCAAATCCATGCAATCAAAATTAGATTAAAAAATGTGAAAAGATATTTTAGTCCATATGAAACAAGAAGTTTAATCCAAGTCTTCCGAAGAAGAGACTTTTTAATTTAATTTAAGCTTAAATTCACTTATAAACCTTGATTAACACACAAACTTGATCACAAGAGAACACTCCTCACTGGCTCTTATGCATCAAGCACAATGCGATTCAGACAGAATGCATTATAAGTATTTGAAATTTTTCTAATCAAGCACTCTATAGAGTACCCATCATGTTTTTTCTGCCAGTAGAATCACTTTATGATCTAAAGGTTTCATGCCACCAAACCTTGTTCATTTCACACCTCTTGTTGCTGACTGATGATGTTGGCACATTAATGAACAAATTCAGACAAATTCAAGGCATATTTGAGTTCCCAAGATGCAACTTCTGCCTTGTTTTTCTTTCAGGGTGTCTCCTCTGCAGAAGTCGGAGATTGTGGATATGGTGAAGAAGCACGTGAAGGCCATCACTCTGGCTATCGGAGACGGAGCCAACGATGTGGGGATGATACAGACGGCACATGTAGGAGTGGGCATCAGCGGGAACGAGGGCATGCAAGCCACCAACTCATCTGACTACTCTATAGCCCAGGTCTGACACAAACACACTCATGTAATTCATTATTCTGTGGCTCGGTCACGCACACACATCTCATCTTTAAAAACATAATTACACTACCACAACACAAAACACACAGCAGTCTTCTGCCCACAGCGCTGTTGTATCCGGGGTACTGCTCCTGCAGTAATGGTTCACATGTGTTCCTGCGGGCAAACTAATTCTCTCTCAACCGCTCTCTCTTTAGTTCTCATACCTGGAGAAGCTGTTATTGGTTCACGGGGCTTGGAGTTACAACCGGGTCACCAAATGTATCCTGTACTGCTTCTACAAGAATGTGGTTCTGTACATCATAGAGGTGTGTACATTAATAGCAATCAAGTGTGTGTGTGTGTGTGTGTGAGACTTTTAAACGGATAGATCACTTAAATATGACAATTCTGTCATAGTCTGTCTTATTGTTCCCAACCTGCATGCTTTTGTTTCTTCTTTAAAGCACAAAAAGAAATATCAGACAGAACATTTCCTTCTTTGTTTGAATAACAGAGCAAACTGTGTGCCAAGTCTGATATTAATGATTCAGAAATCCCCTGGTATGTGTTTTGTTGTGAGTGCTGGTAGAAATATTTTCAGAAAATAGACATTTCTCACACAAAGCTATAAAGGGATTTATATAAAATGTAATTGAAGTAAATTATTAAATGTATTTTACCGAAATTTATTTTCAGAAATGTATTTTAGAAAAATAAACTGTTTATACATTTTTATACATGTATTATATTTTTAAACAGTAAGATTTTTTATGTTTTCCTCTGCTTTAGGATTTTTTTAGGAAATTTTGCTTTCATCATAAGAATACATTACATTTTGAATATATATTTTCAAATAGAAAGCTGTTATTTTAAGTAGTAAAAATATTTATTTTGTTGTATTTTTAAACAGAATGTTATTATATAGAATACAATGCTATAATAGCAAGATTGGAATACAATGTTTGGAATATCAAGAGGGCAAGTGTATTGTTCATTTATTTTTGGACAGACTTTTTCTTTAAACAACATAGTTCTGATTTTGGAATGTGTTGTACTTACAGATCACTTTTTAAAGAGAGTCATCAAAATTAACCCTCATCCACTCACACACAGACAAACACACACACATGCTCAAATTGTTTTTTTTCTCCCCTTTTGCTTGCCTTTTTTCACACAGACACCCTTGCGTACATTAAGTAGACTGCTTGCAGCTGTTTATGGAAGTGTTTGACAGTGATAAATGAGATGCCCCCTCTAGTCTCTGCTTTCCATCTCACACACACACACACACTCTCTCACAGGCACAGACAAAGCCGCTGACCCCTATCTATAGTGCCTGGGTCCTTCCAGTTCAAAACTGCATACCAGATACACACTGTCATTCGAGAGCTGTGTGTGTGTGTGTGTGTGTGTGTGTGTGTGTGTGTGTGTGTGTGTGTGTGTGTGTGTGTGTGTGCGCGCCCTAGGTAGAGTGTGAGCTTTACTGACAGGGTCACCGTTCTGTCCGCTGGAGCATTTGTCAGCTGTGCCACCCCTTAAAATGGCAGCAGGTGCAGAAACATGCCCCCCTCATTCGCCCGAGGACTCTGTGTGTGTGTGTGTGTGTGTGTGTGTGTGTGTGTGTGTGTGTGTGTGTGTGTGTGTGTGTGTGAAGACTTGGTTAAAGGTTAAATGTTTAAATGTCTCTATATTTGTGGAATGCGATTGTCCATGCACATCTGTCCGTGTTTGGGGGAGAGGGGCATTTTGGGGGTCTTACAGGGGATTAGCTTCCAGCAAAGAAGAGCTTTAAAGGTCGAAGTTCACAGACTGTCTTTGTCTTCATAGCGGAGACAATGTGGGGGATGGACAGCAAGTGTACATGCGTATGAGCGTGCGTGTGTGTGTGCGCGCTTGTGTGTGTGTGTGTGTAGGCTTTTGTTTATATGAATTGACCTCTGCCTTGAGTTTGATGTTGTCCAAAAGTATTTTGCTCGGGGGTTTCCATGTTACTGATCTTTTTTGTGCCCTCTCTTAGTAGAATTGTTTATCTTCACTTCTGTATTTTAACACACTTCTATGTCTTTTTCTCTCAGCTTTGGTTTGCGTTTGTAAATGGTTTCTCTGGACAGATCCTGTTTGAGCGTTGGTGCATTGGCCTATACAATGTGGTATGTGTGTGTCTGGCTCTCTCTTTATAGTTTTTAACATTTTATGGCAAACACTCCTGACAAGATTTTGTGGCATCAAATGTATCATTTACAGAAAAGACTATGCCAGAAAACATTGTGGCAAATTTTGTAAAAAGTCTCCACAAAGTCTCTTTTGCTCAGCAGGGCTTCATTTACTTGATTATAAATACAGTAATATTGTAAAATATCATTACAGTTGTGACTGTGACTCTGTTTAATTGTATTTTAAATTAGATTCAAATATGAATATTTTATTCTATTTATTTCCTATGATGCAAAGCTGAATCTTAAGCATCATTACACAGTCTTCAGTGTCACGTGATCCTTCATAAATCTTTCTGATTTGCTGCTCAAGAATTTATAAGATGCCTAATTTTTTTGCAAAGGATTCTTACATAGAATATAAATAAAAAGTAAAATATGAATACAAATTTTAAAAAGCATGTATTTAAAATAGAGATCTTTTATATGTCTTTATAAACATTTTCTCTCACTTTTGATCATTTTAATGTGTCCTTGCTGAGTAAAAGTATATGTATATATATGTAGTGTATATATATATATATATATATATATATATATATATATATATATATATATATATATATGTATATGTATATCTATGTATGTATGTATGTCATAGTTAGCTTAGCAACACGTCTGTTCCCGTCAGAATGTTTTAAATGAAGTTTATTTTTGGTTGTGCTTTGGTTAAATCCATACCATGTAATATACTGCAACACTTGGATGTTCATCTGTTTTTCAGATCTTTACTGCTCTTCCTCCATTCACACTGGGCATATTTGACCGGCCGTGCAGTCAACAGAACATGCTACGCTTCCCTCAGCTGTACCGCATCACACAGAACGCAGAAGGGTTTAACACTAAGGTACCAAGATTTCAGTAGCCAATACAAATGCGCCATTTCAATTACAAATTACTCATACCGACAGCAAATACCTTGAGACTCATTAATCTGTCTGCAGTGAGTGTAAGACTGTTATTATGATCATCATCCTGAGTTATAATTGATTATCCCAGTCTGATGTGGTTAACAACATCAGTGTATTGTTTGACTAGGGACTTCACCACAGATAAACAGGAGTGCAAGAAACAGCATTGCAGTGCTTCCACCCAGATAATAATGAGATTCATAAGCTGAAATAAGACCGTCATTCATTTATAGCCGAGGATCAGTGTTTGTGTGTGTGTGTGTTTGGGGTGATCTGGGGGACATTGCACTGGCTGTGCAATTGCAGAGAAACTGTTTGTGTGGGCTGTGTGTGTATCTTGGCATTAGTTTGTCTTGACTGACTCTCTCCCCTTCTCCCGTTCCTGCTTTCTGTCCCTCCCTTCCTCTCTCTTTCATTGCCTCTTTCTCTTTTTCCAGGTCTTTTGGGGTCACTGTATAAATGCTCTCATTCACTCCATTATTCTCTTCTGGTTTCCACTCAAAGTTCTGGAGCACGGTAACTATTGCAAGCATTCACACACACACACACACACACACACACACACACACACATGTAGACCACTCCAACTCAAGTGTGCAAACCGTTAAGTGTCTTTCATCGCACGTTTTGTTTCTTCAGACACTCCCTTTGACAACGGCAACAGTGTGGACTACCTGTTTGTAGGGAACATCGTCTACACGGTGAGTTGTCAGCAGTGGCATTTACTGCACCGTAGCTCCCTGCCAGTGAGAGGTCACACATCATTTCCTTGCTAGTGCTGTTATTCCGTTCGTCGGCCGCCAGTGTTTACACTGTAAACTTGTTAATGTCTCTTTACGCTGGCTATTCTTGAAAAAAGTTCTTGCGAAATAATCCCACAACTCAGAGCAGAAACGACAGGAACTCTGAGGAAACTGATGAGAACCGACAAGACCGCTCACCGCTGGCATTTGTGGGCAGTTTACGACTAAAATTATGCATTTCAGGTCTACCGTTCTAACAGTCGTTTAACTTATTTATTGCTTTAAATGATTGGAATGGTTCATTTAGATTTTTTTTTGGCCTATAGTTTTTGTGGTCCTAACTATATTTTAAAAAAATGCATTACATTATTGTAACTTATTTAATTTTTTTATTTTTTTATCTATTATAATTTAGGGATACCCTTGGGATATATTGGTAGAAATATTCTGGTAAAACAAAATGTATTATTTATATATATATATATATATATATATATATATATATATATATATATATATATATATATATATATATATATATATATATATATATATATTTTTGAAATCTTAGAGGTTTGGCTGACAAAAAAAAAGTGTCTGATCTAAATGATTAATCAGCCTGAAGGAAGCCCTGTATGGTGGGCCTGGTTTATAAAATAAGACCTCACACCAGTCACACAGATTTTTTTTATGGGTTGTTCACATAGGCCATGTTCTTGTGGTTAAAATCTGGATGGAGGGCAATAGAATTGAACAGTACACTGGGTTTTGAGACACATTTTTGAAACCCTGCCTTAAAAGCACAGTTCTTATTGCACAAAAGCCTTTAAAAATTTCACAAAATGCAAAGCAACTGCCAAAGATATCTGTCTGCATATGTACATAAACCAGCATTTTAAAAATAACTTTTTACAGCACAAAAATCTCATAATCCAAGTCCAAAAATTGGCTTAAGTTCGACGGTTTTGTTACAGAACCTATGTTTTAGAGACACAGCTGTGCAATAAATGCAGATTTTGATAGAGAAGGTTTAATGTGCTAAAAACCTCTCAGAGAAGTTGTATGATCTTTTCATCAGTTTCAGTGAAATGCATTGTTAAAAAAAGAAAAAGAAATTCATAAAATAAAACAGCAATTGGTTAAAAAGTGTAGTAAGACCAGTTGACCAGTCTGACCCATCCCAATTAACAAAAAAACTGTGTTTGCTTTAATTACATGAATCACATTCAGAATTGAGTCAGATTTGTTTGGGCAAATAATTCATTACACAGATCCTGTCTTTGAGTGTTTAGTCTTTTAAATAAATCAATTCATCAAAGAGCTGGCTCAAAAAAGTTTTTTCATGACAATGTTGATTGGGCTTCACGTTTGATTTGCAGCCTGCAAAGAAAATGCTGACGTGTCTCATTGTTTCACAGTATTTTTTCCCATTCACATTCAGTACAGACAACAGGCCCCAAAAACATATTTCATGCCACTTTTCGGCATCTAAATCCCTACAATTCCCTCCCCACTAGTCAATCAGTAAACTGTATTTCGCTTATAGCTCCGTGTTGTGCTCTTGGCTGTCCATTATAAAAATGAGGCCGTATGTATGTGTGCAACCCAGACTATTAAATACAGTACGTTGGGGTTTTTGGAGGCGATACTAGACTCTAGCCATTAAAACAGTAATGAATGAGTCCCATGGGGAGTGAAGTCTTTGTGTGCTGGTATTTCTTTTCTGTTCCTTGCAGGCTTGTGTGTGTGTGTGTGTGTGTGTGTGTGTGTGTGTGTGTGTGTGATTACTTTAAGGGCTAAATGTGTAATTGTGTTTTAAAGCAGTGTGTGTCGCTAGAGGCAATAGTAAGTCGATGCCTGTGTGAAAGCCCTCATCTGTTTTTTTGTGTTGAAGCTGTACAGAACGTTTTACCAGGATGATGAGTGCATATCATTACTGTTATTTATGACTTTTTCTCTCTCTCTCTCCGTCTCTCTTCCTGGTGCAGTATGTAGTGGTAACTGTATGTCTGAAAGCCGGTATGGAGACCACAGCATGGACAAGGGTACGTCAGTCCCCATCCTCCTACACAAACACACACACATACACATACACACACTCCTCACCGCCTGTTATCTGGTAAAAAGGATGCCACTGATGTTATAGAATTGTAAAAGCAAAACTTAAATGACTTAAATTATTACAAAAATGTATATTAAAATTAGTTATTTTAAAATTTAAATTATTATAAAAGTTAGTTAATGCTAAAAAAGAGGAAAAATATCTGAATATCTTGTTTTCCTTAAACCATACTTAATTTTAATATATTTTTTAGAAAACATATTCAGTATTTTTTACATATTTGTACTGTGAAAAAGGGACAAAACTACTAAGAAAATAATTTTTGCAGTCAGTGGTAGTGCTGTCTAATATTGCATATTACAAAGCATTTGTTATGTCTGAAATAAAAGACTGCAAATATTTAGTAATTTTGTTACTAAAAGTGTTTACTTAAATGAAGTATGTTTACGCTTAAAATAAAAGAAATAAGAATGAAGTCACTTAATTTTATATAATTGTTTTTTGAGTAACTGTGTAAGAAAACGTTTTGCAATGTATCAAAGCAGCATTTGATGCATTAAATTTATTCCAAAGCATTTTTTTAATCCCAATTAAAAGGAGATCCCCACTATACAACACTTCACACTTGACATTATGCGTCTTATTCTATAGGAAGGTCATATATATTCTGGGAAGTGCTTTAGATAGATGGGGAGCATGCTGCTATGTCAGGACATTTCTGTGTCCCGCTGCGGTGTGTGTTGAGGAGACGTCGACACTCCTCGTCCGTTCAGCTGTCCTCACACCAGATCTTGTGATGAAGTAGAGCAGCCTTGGAATTCACATGGTTTCCATTACAGTTGAAGAAGTCTATATTCAGTGTGAAACTGACCATGACCTGTTTTCTCTTGTTCTAGTTTTCTCATCTGGCTGTATGGGGCAGCATGGTGCTCTGGATGTTGTTTTTTGCCGTCTATTCTGCAATCTGGCCAACCATTCCTATAGCACCGGATATGTTGGGCCAGGTGAGTGCAAATACACACACACACACACACACACCTGCTCATGTTTGTGCTTTTACACTCACCTCCTGTACCTGACTGCAGCCCGGCGCCTGAATGACTTGCTTTCTGGGTGTTCTGTGTCAGATTTATGGCCCACCATCCCATTTTGCAGTCTCCCTGCACCTGCCACACAGTCACCCGAGCCCCAGGCTTTTACGGCCTACCCTGGAAGTGTTGACTCAAGCGGGTGGGCTGGTTTGTGCATCACTACAGACATCTGTGTGTGTTTTTGAATGAGAAATACTACAGAAACGGTTTTTGCCCTGTCCCCACAGTGACTCCGTAACCTACCAAGTCGCCTCGCTCTCTGTTGCTTACATAGGTAGTAACTGAAATGGAACATGCTAAGTATTATAGGCCTCTAGCAATTTACAGTGTTTCAAATGTTTTACAAATAACCCCCTCCCCTAATGTAAATTGAATGGGACATTTGACTCGACTGATAGAGATTAGAGATTGGTTCTAGCATGTTACTACACTAACAAAAAATGAATGAATCTATCAATGTATCCTAAGGTTTGACAGAACAATGTACAAAAAAAAAAACTAACATGGAAGATAAACCTCTCTCTCATTACTACATATTTGTAACCATTCACCAATTTCTCCTCTTAAACCCTAAAAATGTGTGTATATATATATATATATATATATATATATATATATATATATATATATATATATATATATATATATATATTTTTTAACATTATATACATTATAAAAAAATAATTATATTGAATAAATTAAATTATGAATATCAGTAATATATTATTAAGAATGTTCATGCATTATATATTAATAATTAGTTTTTATAAACTTGTATATTGTGACATTTTACTGTTATTTCTATGAAAAATGTTTTCCCTTGTTTTGTCCAATATCTTGGATATTTTGCCAAGTGATATCTCAGTTCTTTCAGGGATTGTAATGCATACGTCTCAGGAGGCAGCATAATTGAAAGTGTGCCTACGGTGCCCCAAAATGCTACACAGGGGGGCGACTCACTGGAGTTTTGAACAAAGCTAGTGTGTGCGTGCTGTGGGAGTGTGGAGTGGTCGGGGGTGGGATAGAGCTCTCTGAAGCCCTCCGGCCCATTAATTCGATTTGTGTCAGAAATCAGGAATGTGCTCAAGTATCACCACAGCTGCTTAAAAAGAGAGAGAGAGAGAGAGAGAGAGAGAGAGAGAGATGGGACATCCCTCACTCTTTACCCTGCAGCGTTGGCTGTCCAGCCGTTCATTTTTTAATCTCTCCATCTCTCCATGCAGGCCAAGCTAGGAGCACACACTGCATGTTTTTCCAGAGCTGTATATCAGTGTGTGTATTTTTGTGTGTCTGCTCGTCTGAGAATTCGGGAGGGTTGGTCTGGGGGTGTATGTGCAGCTGTTGCGAGGGGACGCCGTCTAATGGTTTTCGGAGTCTAGAAGATTCCGGCAGGGATATCAGCTGTGGAGGATCTTTAAAAGTGTGATCACTTGATTGCACACCTTGAAGCTTTCTTCAGTCTGTCTTTTAACATTAAAAGTCACTTCAGAAAAATCTGTTCCTAAATCAGATTCATTTGTAGTAATAAAGTGGAACAAATGTAATGCTCTCATCTAAAATATATTGAAATATGGATAGATTAATATATCTATCTATTGCTATAAACCAGCTGACCTAGGCTGGTTTTAGGATGATAATCTAAACCGAAATCTTTTGTATCAATGTATAAAATGAATAAAAGTTGAATAAATTAATAAGTTTACATTTCTTTAAAAAGAAGAGAAATTTACTGACCCCAGACATTTGAACAAACGTGAATATTGTTATTGAAAGATTTCAGTTTTAAATTAATGCTTTTTTTCGTTAAAGAATCCTGAAAAAAGTATCACAGATTCCCAATAAAAATTTAAAGAGCACAACAGTTTCCAGCACAGATAATAAATCAGCATATTAGAATAATTTCTGAAGGATCACATGACACAGAAGACTGTAGTAAGTAATTCAGTTTTGACGTAGGAATAAACTCCCTTGTTATAAATATACATATAATATAAAATCTTCTGTGTATATAATGTTGAAATGTTACACAGGTTAGAAAAATGAGTTGGAGTTGTATTATTATATATAGTTTTCTTTCAAAAGTGACTCATTAGGGTGGAAAAAGATGCTTCAAATTGGGCCATTAAGCAGAGACGGGGAGGAAGGACTAGCGCAAACAGTAGACGATAGAGTTAGGTAAACAGGGTAATTGAACTCTCCCACAGGTCAAAGGTGACCCAGTCAGTCAACAACCGTTGCAAGGAGAGAGAAATCCAGCATTGATTGGGAGTTGCGTTGTTTGCAGAGCATTGATTTCAAATTGATGATCTGTTTATCTTTGTTTCAGGCTGGTAGGGTGATGCAGTGCTGGAGCTTCTGGCTGGGCCTGATACTGGTGCCAACAGCATGTTTACTCAAAGATGTGGTGTGGAATGCGTGAGTAATGTACCACACATATACATATCACTGTATGCATGGGAAAATACAGTGTGATTTGGCAATATATGTTACTCGCATAAACTCGCATATACACATATGTGTATGTCTGCATGCAGAGGACGGCGCACAGTGAGGAAGACTCTGCTGGAGGAGGTGCAGGAGCTGGAGGCTCGGGCTGTGGACCCTGGGGCGGCCGTCCTCAGAGATGCCAGCGGCCGCAGGTATGTTCCTGAGTATGCCTTGATGTAAACCAGCATATCCATCAACTCCCTTGTAATATCTCGTGTTGAATTACAAATTTAGATTCAGGCAAATGCATAATTGCTTTTTGTTGTGTTATTCTTAACAATTAAAGCTCAATAAAATGTATTGACAGTTAGTTACATTTTTACTTTCACTTCTACTTTTACATTTAGATATAATTTAATTGAATTAATTTACTAATACATTTTAATACACAAATACATTTATTTAATTATTAATATAAGCTTAGCAATGTTGAAAATACCCACTTTTTTATTTCCATTTTATTTGCTCGTTGCAAAAGGAAGCTCACTAGGTTTTGGAGAGGACTGATTGTGTTTATGATTTGTTTATGTCTTTTGTCTTTGCATATTGTTTGTGAATTAGTTTGTGGATGCGTGTTTGTGAAAGACACTTTGTTTGTGTTCGCTGTGATGCTCTAACCCCTGCCTGAACACCCACAGACCCAATGCTGAAGATTCATAGACTCATACAGTCAAAGGCAGGCATGTGCAGGTAGAACCAGCTGCCCGAGTCTCTCTATAGGATGTGCAGTGACCTGTTTCCTCCTTCCCTTAACCTCCCTTTCATCACCATCATCATAATCATCTCACGACTTCCCTTTCACTTTTCTCTTTCACATTCTGCAATATCAGGCGGCCATGAGCTGGACAGGTTTGCCTAGCTATAAGCACTGGGTGTGTGTAGCTTCCTTAAGATCGTAGCTCTGTGCATGTGTTTGTTTTCAAACTGTGTGTTTGTGGTTTTGAGGCTGACTGCGTGGAGCGATCGCATGGATTTAACAGTTTATCCCAGAGATATTACTCTACATATTGCATTTGGTGTGCAGCCCTATATGAGACAGGAACTTGGCAGACAGACGTGTAGTCTCATGCAGTTTTTTTGTAATACCTTGGAGTGTTTCGTGGTCTTTAGGCCATTAATTTATGGCCAGGGAGTTGACAGAATGGACTTCTAATCAGAGGGATGTTGGCCGTAAGCCCTGTTTGCGTTTACCCTCTCATTCCCCCAGAGCAGAACACTTAACCTCATTTGTTTCAGTAAATATCCAGCTGTAAAAAACATAATGGTTGTAAGTCATCCTGAACGAGTGTAGAAATCCGCTGAATGATTAAACGTCAGCTTGAATTCGACATCACTGGATGGAGGCTGACGCAATTGAAGAGCGTATCTTAGGCGTTTACATTTAAAACTCTATTTACTAAGACCCCAACTAGCCCTGCCGGACAAAAGCGAAGTATTTTCCGAAGCGTAAGCCAAGCCTGGACTCCTACGTGAGGGACAGTTGGAGGAAAATAAGTTATTGAAAATTTGATTAATCAAAACAACTGTCTGATATCCCAAGGATTGTCCACGTTCCAGAGAAACGACAGAGGAAGAAAGAGCTCCGGTTACCAGCGAGCCTATGCGTCATTCCATCCTTTTATTTCTTTATTTATCCATTCATCATCCCCGTCTTTCAACCGATCATCTGTTTTGCAGACATAGTTTTCGTTGGCCCATGTTCTGCCATATCTCATATACTGTTGCCGAATTTTTTTACAACGCAGCCAAATGAATGCCACGTCCTTCCCAACGATAACAGTGCAAACAGTCCCCTCCGTAGCACAATATGAGTTCGAGCTGTAACCTTGAGAAGTTTGGCCTTCCTCCATAACAACTGGTTTTCGGATCACTCTTTCTTTTATGGATGAGGGGAAAGATCGCTTTCATCTGATTTACAGGGAAACATCGTAGACTGATTGTTCTACATGGAACGTGTTTATCAAAGACGGGGTCGGGCTCCTTTGATTTCTCATCATTTCAAAACTGGCCGTAAAATAGCATCGGATCCGGTTTCCAGAATTGAAATTTCGCCGTTTCATTCAGCGACCAGAGACTTCTTTATTGGCTGCATTAATTTTAGAATAAAGAGCTGTTGAATACTTCTCATATTGATCGGTTTTGTTTGAAAGCTTGAGGATTTAGTGCTGTGGAAATATTCGAGGAGATGTTTTTGGACTGCAGGCCTAAGTTTAATGTTGTTTAGGAGTGCTTTGGGAAGCCGTTTCTAAGAATTGTCCGAGTATGTGAGCATAAATATGCGTTCTGCTCGAGTGAACCTCATTAAGAGTATCTGACATTCGCCAGGACAGCCAAGCGGCAGAGTAGAGGACTGTGTGTTATAGAAATGCATGTGATTTTGACCTCTAGCTGTCATGTGTGTAGAACATCAGCCAGTAATTGTTCTGTGATTGGTGGCTTAACCCGTCTGTCTCTGTCTGTCCAGTCTGAACGAGCGTGCCCATCTGCTGACACGAGTCTTTAGGAAAACGCCTTCTAGCGTGGGACGCTCAAACTCTGTGCAGCAGACCGTGTCACGTAAGTGCATGTTCCACACCCATTTTTACCCTTCACACCCACTGAGATCTGCAGAACCTGTACAACTGTAACTAATTATTATCAGTATTATATTATTAGTAATCTGCCTGTTGTCAGAGCTTTGAAAAATGAAAATAAAATATTAAATTAATCTGTCACTTTGAATAATCAGATAAATAAAGGTTTATATACAGAAAGGTTAATTTTCTGTATTTTATTAAGGGGAAAACAGTTTTCATGTAATCCATTTTTGAAGTTTACGGTTGGTTAAAAAAAAAAAACCTTTTTTTTTCTTCTCGCCAATATTGCATTTATATTTGATCACAAATACTGTAAAAACAGGAATATTGTCATATATTAGTACATATTTAAATAACGTCTTAATATAATTTTAAATATAGTTCAGTCTTGAAATTTAATTTTCAGATTTAATTTATTTGCCTTTGTCATCATAATACAAAGTATTCAGTGTCACATCATCCTTCAGAAGTCATTCTAATATACTGATATGATGCTCAATATGCAATTTCTTTTATTATTATTGTTGAAAACAGTTATGCTGCTTAATATTTTTGTGGAAACAATGACACATTTTTTGCTGAAAAAAAAGAAAAAAAAAACATGAACATTTCGGCCCTTAAGCCTTTTTAAATGCATTTTTAAGACCCACTGCCACCCTAATATGAAGAATAACATTTTTGGGGGGAAAATAATTGTGGTATATCGACAGTACAGCTGGACAGTTTGTGCTTTAATTACGACGCACACAAATATCCCCATAATACAGGCAATTTTTTTTCTCTCTCTTCCAACAGATGGATATGCGTTCTCGCAGGAGGAGCATGGCGTGGTGTCGCAGTCCCAGGTTGTTCGCTCCTACGACACCACCCGTCAGCGGCCCAGTCTGTAGCTGTAGCCATGGCGACAGCTGGTAGAGACTTTAACGACACACCTGTGCTGGGTGATCCTGCTGTGGCCTTTAAGCTGAACTAAACTGAACTGGGCACAGCTAGCGCAACACCCGGCCGAGCTACATAACACACCGCCTCCCGACCAGGGAGTGGATTTACAGGAAACGGAGGGTTGGGGGTGGGCGGGCATATTCTCACATGGAAACAGACAGCCGAAATGCACTACACACGAACGGACAGGAGAAAGGAGCCAGGTAGCATTCAGAAGAGGATGCCAAAAGAGACAATGGTATCACTATCACGAGTCACAAGACTGCTTCATTTGGTTCGACATGGTGCGGGTGCGTGTTTGCATCTGCGCTTTCGTGTATGTGAGCGTATATATTGAGAAGGATGTGCATATGTGCTCTTATCCGTTGTGTGTGTGACGGTTGTGGGGCGGCTGTTGCGCTACTCTGTGTGTCTGCATGTGCGTGTGTTTTTGTTGAGTCCTAGCGTTTGCGTCTCCAGAGATGGGAGTTTGGCGTATCCGTCCTCACCACGGCGAAGCAGGAGGGGAGGCCACTCTAAACAAACACAAAACAGCCACCCACATGCATACACTCTTTTTGGAGGAATGCCCATTGCTGACCTGAGATGGGGGAGGTGTGGCTTACAGATGCCGCAGACACACGCATGCACCCACACGCATGCACCGTTCCCATCCAGCGAGGCTGCCAAAACACACAGCGATTCCTCTGAGGCGGAACCCCCACCCTGCCGCATGGAGCTTCCCAGCTTACCACACACACACAAATACACCTTCTCTCGCTCTCTGTCTCACCTAATCTTCTACTTAATGGCGGCCTCTGTATCTTAGAGCTCATGTTCTCTCCGTCTGCTCTCTGTCTTTGATTCTCTCTCTTTTTCCAGATCGGTAATCTCCATGTCTCCTTGTTCTCTTGGTCTAGTTATCCTTTCATTCCCTCTCTGTTCCAGTCGGTGGCTGCTGTGGATCACAGCTGTAGCTTTTGCTTTTGTCCGCTTTTACTCGACCTGTCGGGTTTCTGGACTGTTTTGTCAAATAAACTGGACTTGTGACTCTGTGTCATTCTCTTTTTAAGCCTAGATTTTGTCCTGTTATTGTTGGCCTTTAAATATGAGTCATTTCAGATCCAAAATATTATTGTTCAGTTTTAAGTTTCGCACTCAAGTCGCTCCAAACTTTCTTCTGTGGAACCAAATAAAAATATGGTAAGGCTGTTTGCAGGATTTTAAAATCAAATGTAAGACACTTAAAAAACCTACACAAGTAACATTAATACCACATGAGCAGGGATGGGCAATGGTAACATATTAAATCTCTAAATGAATGTAAAGAACATGATTTATATGTTGAGATACAGGTTTTCACAGAGATAAAAAATACATTTTAGCTATTTTTATGAAAATAGGTGAGTCAAAAGTATATATTAACAAGAATAATTATCAATTACATTAATATACAGTAACATGAATATATCTAAGTGTCTTTAAAATATGGGTAGATTTTGCACATTAGTCTGAACAAAAACAGCAGAAAATCAAATTCTTCCTCCAGAGTTTAGCCTGAGTCTCCTTCCATTTCTAACAACTGTTGATAATGGTTGAGATCACAATAGGGTTGTAATATTATCTCAATTGTGAGTAGGATGCGTTTCATGCAAGATTTTGTTACTGGACAACCTTGGAATAAATTAGTGGTGAGGAGACTTCCTGGAAAAACAAGATTGTTAAAAGGTATGCTGTTAATTCACTGCTAACTCAGGAGGAGGTTTCGACACTGCAAGGTCATTGGAAGATTTTGACCTATTTAAAAGAACGATTTAATATTTAAAAACGTCTCACACTTCAGAGATTGGCAGCTGCAGTTCACTGAGTCTTGTTGACCCAACTCTCACTCGCGAATTCGAAACTGGTTTGTGAATCTTTTGATTTTGACCAGTTGAAAAGAACCGGTTCAAATGAGTCAATTGTTCGTGATATAGAGATCGCATGGAGATTCTCCTGGCTTGAGTTTAACTAATTGATTCAAATTCAGTTATAGGTAAATTATGTAAAAATGTTATTCATTCTATTATGTTTTAACTCCGTACATTCGTCATGTTTTTAGGGATTACCAAACTTGTGTGAAAACAGGCTCAGCAAGAGAAATCGTTGTAAAATTACTGAGCTAAAAGATGAGCTTAGCGTGATTTGGCCAACTTACATGCCGTCTTTATTAAAATGAAAGCCAACATTCATTAGAAGGCTTATAACTGGAGTCTGATTTGTGCTTTTTTCCTGCCGGGTTTGTTTGAAGTGCACTACAGAGCTGAGTCAGAGTTACAGGTTAGGAAATGAGCTGAGGTGGAGTGTTATTTTAAGATTAAAAACAGGAAAGAAAAGAGAGTACTGACACATTTACAGAATATGTAGATATTACCTTATTTAAACCCCGAATCATTCAATTTGCCACAGAACACATAAGTGCTTTGAAAACAGAAACTCTAGGTATGTGAAGGATGAGCCAAGCAGATGTGTTGTTAATTAACTATGGATGCGTCAAATGGATATTTATAATACATTTTTTAAATAATAATCCCATAAGAGTTATTGTAAGTGTTAATGTAACTGTAAGGGTGTGTGTGACCCTGTAAACCCCATCAGTCCCATGATCCCTCACTGCTAAGAAGTCCACACCCACGTCTCTGAATATGAGCCAGCTCTGTCCAGCTCCACTGCCTCCAATATGGGGAATCCATTCCTGTTCCACCTCAGCAGGAACCACATGGATCCGTTTCAACTCTGTCCAATGACTCCCCAAACGTTAGTCTGACCCTAAAGTTTCCATATATACATGCCAAGAACACAGGCAGACCTAACTAACTTCAATTATTGTGGGTTTTGTTTGTATATTACAGTTGCAGCAATTGTCTGGGTGGAAAGTGTGACTAGTTATGTGTGCAGTTAAGTGTGTTTAAAGGCTCTTGTTTAAAGAGTTTTTATACTGGCAAGTTGAAGCATTAAAAAAACTATTTGTGTAACTTTCGGGTAATATTTATATAGATTTAAATCCTTTCTCATATGTGCAAAACAAATATTATTAACTACACACAACTGTCATTTGGTTATATATTACTTGCAGATTTTTTTAGTGGATGTGTATGTCACATACATATTGCCAAAAGTATTGGCTCACCAATCCAAATAATCAGAATCAGGTGTTCCAATCACTTCCATGGCCACAGGTGTATAAAATCGAGCACCTGGGCATGCAGACTGGTTTTTGTTTTTGTTTTTTTATTTACAAACATTTGTGAAAGAATGGGTCGATCTCAGGAGCTCAGTGAATAGGATGCCACCTGTGCAACAAATCCAGTAGTGATATTTTCCACAGTCAGCTGTCAGCTGTATTATAAGAACGTTGAAGCATTTGGAACGACAGCAACTCAGCTACAAAGTGGTAGGCCACGTAAACTGATGGAGCAGGGTCAACGGATGCTAAAGCGAATAGTGCAAAGAGGTCGCCAACTTTCTGCAGAGTCAATCGCTGCAGACCTCCAAACTTCATGTGAAAGAGATTAGCTCAAGAACAGTGCGCTGAGAGCTTCATGGAATGGGTTTCCATGGTTGAGCAGCTGCATCCAAGCCATACATCACCAAGTGCAATGCAAAGCGTCGGATGCAGTGGTGTAAAGCACGCCCGCCACCAGACTCTAGAGCAGTGGAGACACGTTCTCTGGAGTGATGAATCACGCTTCTCCATCTGTCAATCTGATGGGCGAGTCTAGGTTTGGCGGTTGCCGGGAGAATGGTACTTGTCTGACTGCATTGTGCCAAGTGTAAAGTTTGGTGGGAATTATGGTGTGGTTAAAGTGAAAGGAACTCTGAATGCTTTAGCATACCAAGACATGTTGGACAATTCCTTGATCCCAACTTTGTGGGAACAGACTGGAGCTGGCCCCTTCCTCTTCCAACATGACCGTGCACCAGTGCACAAAGCAAGGTCCATAAAGACATGGATGAAAGAGTCTGGTGTGCATGAACTTGACTGGCCTGCACAGAGTCCTGACCTCAACCCAGTAGAACACCTTTGGGATGAATTAGAGCAGAGACTGAGCGCCAATCCTTCTCGTCCAACATCAGTGTGTGACCCACAAACGCGCTTCTGGAAGAATGGTCAAAAATTCCCATAAACACACTCCTAAAACTTGTGGACAGCCTTCCCAGAAGAGCTGAAGCTGTTTTAGCTGTTGGTCCACCCAACGTCATATAGAACCCTATGGATTAGGAATGGGATGTCACTTAAGTTCATATGCGAGTCAAGGCAGGTGAGCGAATACTTTTGGCAATATCGTGTATATTGTGAGGGAAAACTTTATTTTTAGTTTTGTTCAATGTGATTAAATCATGTTTTAATAATCGTAAAAAAAAAAAAGTATACATATTTTTAAAAGGAACAATTTCCACTAAATTGATTTCCGTTGTTGTAGAACAACCTGTTAACATTTCTCTTTTACATGTTAACAGCTTGTAAATGTCTTTTGAACTGGCAGCACTTCATCTTTCAACAACATGAAGAATATGACCATTTGTATTAATCTCAATGTTGACAGGTGCCATAATTTTCTGTCATTCTTCATTTACTGGTTTATTGGAATCTCCCTCAGAGAGACAAGAAAAATTACTTTTATTTATTAGAGTACTTTAAAAGTGTACTCTTTATTATATTTGAAGTTTTTGGAAGAAAATGAATACTTTTACTCGGATTCATTGCATTAATCATGAGTGACAGTAAAGATATTTCTATATTTACAAGAGACTTATTTCGACAGTTTTTTGATCATTTAGTTCTGAAAAATGTATCCGTTTAAAAAATGTTTCATATCGATAAATATGCTTTTTGATTAGCAAATCAGCATATTAGAATGATTTCCGAAGGAACACGGGACACGGAGTAATCACAGCAATAAAATGTAAATGTGATTATACTTCACAGTACTGTTTTTATTGTATTTTTTATCACATAAATGCAGTCTCTGCATGACTTTCAAAATCTTACCAACCCCAAACGAAACAGTAGCGTGTATAAATATAATTTATAGCTGTTCAATCATGACGTCAACTCAGGCTAATTCAGCTTGGTTTCCAGTATCTAGTTCATATATTTAAAAGTAATATGAACATGTGCATAGAGCTTTATGACTAAATGTCTGTCTGTATATGCAAACACTTAGCATGGAAACTATGCAAAGATTTATGCACGCAGCCCTTGGTCTCAGTTTCGTCATGAGTGTTGAGAGTGATGAAAGTCTTGCACTTAAAGTCTGTGTGTAACAGGAGCACTCGGGTTTAATTTAGACGAGGCAGTGGCGCAAACGGTCCCTGCATGTCTTCATTTGAGAGCGCCACACATACCGCTGACAGCAGCACTCAGCATCTCTTACAAACAACCCAGTGACACTTCACAGTCTCTAAAAATATTTATTATAATTATCATATTTCATATGTAAAAGACAAGTAGCACCCTGCTCTCAAGAGAGAGAGGCACATTCAAACTCAAATACACATTCAGTTTTACAAACGCACACATATCAATCTGATGTGAATGTGAAGTTGCTCAAAGACACTTTTCCTGTAGGGGTATCTCAAACGTTATTTATAGTTCACCAAAATAGAAAAATGCTGTTATCATTTATTTATGTTAGGCCAAACAATAGAACACAAAAGGTGACATTCGAAAAAAAACAATTTATGTATTGTATAATTTATTCTATATTATAGTTTTTTTTTTTTTTAACTAGTTTTGGTTTTTAGCAGTTGCGTTCTGCTTTTGTTTTAGCTTCAATTTATTTGTATTTCACTTTAGTACTTCAACTTAAACTGTAGTCCGTTTAAAAAGCAACAGGTTTTTCTTTTAACATATAATTTATTTTATATCATTTTTGGTTAACTTTTAGCAATTTTTGCTGTAATAAAAATGGCAAAAGCAAATAGATTTTAGTTTGTTAAAAATTTCTATATAAAAATTATTTTTCATAGTTTATTTGTTAGTATAAAACTAACAGCATTGACTGTCATCAGATGAAAAAAGACATTTTTTAAAATATTATTAAAACTATTTATCTCTAAGTTATTTCCCTTTTTATTTTGTACGTTTTCCTTTTAAATCACATTTTAGTAATTTTGTTTTGTGTGCTTTTGTCTTTTTTTTTTTTTTTTTTTTTGTCAACTTTTTTTTTTTCTTTTACTATAAAAATTAGCTTTCGCCATTTTTAAAAATTTTTCGCAGAGTTAAAAATATCTATTAAACTTTCATTTCAGTTTTGGTTAGTTTTTACTTGCCTACGATGCAAAAAAAACCCAGACATTTTTGAAATGTCTTCTTTTGCGTTCCTAAAAGTTTGAAATAACATTTTGGAGAGACTTTTTTTCGACTTCCAGCTCTAAAAACCCAAATAAGTCAGACTGGCGATTTTTTATTTTTTATTTATTTTTTTTGGTGATTTCAAAATGGCAGAGTTTAATTTCATTGTGATGTTTACGATCTAATTGCTGGAGTTTTAAAAGTTCAGAAAGGTGATGGCCTTCTTCTGGAGTAGCCTGGGACTTTTCTTTCCTCGCTAAACTGCCGCCTTTGAGTGCGCTGAAAGAAACCCACTCCAAATGAAATGCCCTGGAACTCCTCGAGTGTACCTTATGCTAACAGTGGGGAAGAAAAGTGGCACACATACACGGTCCTTTCACAAGGCAGAGACTTAGTGAAGGGGAACAGTTGGCAGACAGTTTTTACTGCGTAATTGACTCTGGTGCTTTCAGAAGACCGCTGATCTCAGCTACACACACCTTCGCACATCGCTTTCCCAAACACAGGCCTATATTTTTGTATATTTTCTATACACTTCCTTGGCAATGCGAAAATGACTTGTGAGTGTGTGTGTATGCGAAATGTAAGTGTGTGTGTCTACTGTATGTGCGTGTGTTGCAGTGGGCAAGAGGGTGGAGCGTCACAGTCTGTGTCCTGTGTTCACTTCATTAGATTTTAAGCATCCAACAGGGAGCCAGGACTGTTTTTCACATTACAGCACCTGTGATTCCCATTACACACAACATATAGCTCACTACACACACACACACACACATTGCATCTCATAAACCAACACGCCTATTCAGTCACGCACAGTACGCACATGCACGGTTATACAACACAAATATACATTGCATATATACACACGCGCTTCATTTACAACAGCACATTTCAAGGCACGTTACACACTCATCCAGTCATTTTTTTTAATCACTGTGTCCTTTATATCACAGAAAACAATGTTGTGTTTGATAGAGCACCGGTTTGAGAGTCTCATTTGTGAGGTTGCAAGCCATGACTCTCACTTTTGTGCCCTGAACGGATTTTTGTGCGATTTCCTATGATGGTCCCATTGGGCTTCACATGGTGACCGGAGGGTATTTCTGATCCCCGGTCACACTAGGCACACTAGCAATGCTGGTCGGCGGAGGGTAAGGAGACTGCAATGGGCGGTAGCCCGCTTGAGTGGGATCTAGGAAGGCGGGAGCCGGAGAAACGGGGTGGGCGAATCCTATGTACTGAGGATGTAGAAACTGGCCTTGGTGAGGAAGGATTTGAGTGGCTTGCTGGCAGTTTAGCACTGAGAAGTTGGTAGGCATGTTCACATAGACGCTGGCGTCCGGCGGGAGGCAGCACGAGGCCTGGGCGCGGAGCAGAGGGGCAGGTATGGGCCGGGGGGCGGCCGGGGGAGCTGAAGAGCTGGAGGAGGTGGCCGTGCTCGACTGGCGGGAGGACGAGCCTCGGGACGTACCTGTGCTGGCCATCATGGGAATGGTCTCGAGGACGCGGGCGCTGCTGGACCCTCCTCCTGAGCCGCCTCCTGATGAAGGCTCCTGTTTGGGACGGAGACAGCGGCAACAGCACACGGCAACAACGGAGCCCACCAGCACGAAGGCAACGAAGACCGAGCCGACGATCAGGAAGGGCACGTAGATGGGTACTGCGGAGCAAAAGAAGCAAAATTATGTATTTCTAAATATATGTAAATTTAAGTTGAAATAAAAGAACTTAATTTGCTTAACTGTAAATATGGTATTTGAAGTAGAGTATGTGCCATAAATGTTTTTATTGGAATATTTCTACCGGTTTTTTGAGTAGACTAAAGGCTGGAATACACTACATGGCTTTTAAAATCTGAACAGGTTTTTAAAACCCTAGGCATCATACCGACTCTGTAAATAGTGACAAAGGAAAACTGGGCATCGTAAGCTACATGACTGAGGATCATACACTACCAGGCTTTAAAGGTGTTCCGATCACGACAAACTCAAGCTGTGGCTAGGAAATGCACGACTAATAAAAACCAAATCGGCTGGAAATATGAAACATGTTTGATAACCTCTGACTGGATGGAATTAGAGTCTGTGACTATTATACATTACCTGATTTTCTGTGGAATCTGTCAGCTTTAAACTGCAGCTCTGACTTTCCTAATCTAGTGTTTAGACTTTAAAATCGGGGCAAAAATTGTGTATTCGAGGCTTAAAATATGTTGATTATAACTCTAACATGTTTTCAACACAAAGGCCAAAATAATTTTTAAGGGTGAAGGGCATCCCGTATAAGAGGCGAAGGGAGTGACTAATAAGAATAAATAAATAAATAATGCAAATAAATATTCTGTTTCAATCTAAGCTTGCTTACATACCGTCTTAAATCATATTTCTGTCTTGTCTCTAATGAAAAATATTGTGTATAACATTAATACAAAGACAAATTAAATTAGCCTTTTCTACATTCTGGTTTTGTATGTGAAGTCGAAATCAACCCCAACCGTGCTTTAAAATGATTTCCTTCGCTAACGGACTAAAGTTTCCTAGCTGATTCAACAACTGGACATATGTTAGTTAACTATCAGTAAACCACATAGTAAACTATATGTACGTTGTCATATTGACAAGTTAGTAAACAGGCAGATAGCCCGCAGAACTGGACTTCAGAACTCATAATTGCCAGTCTACATCTACAAAAAAGTCAAAATTGGAAAAACTGAAAAAGAAAAGAGAATTCTGGCTTAATTTCTCAGAGTTACCAGTTTATATCTAACAACTTTGAGGAAAAAAAAGTAAGAATTGTGAGATAAAAAATGATCAATTATCTTTTTTTCCGTGGCAGGCCATAGCTGCATCCATTATATAAGTGGTTGTTTACTGGAACAGGTTTAAAAGAACAAACTCAAATGTGCATCGGCTTCCTGCTTCAGTGTAAACATTTTGGATTTTTTTCCCGTTTTATCATCCATTAGGTGACAACCAGATCACTTAAAAAAAATTATCCACAAGCAAGCCTTTAGACTTGAGGTCTCATTCATAAAGTACAGTTCAGTAGCTTGTTTTTAAAAAGTGACGCTTGTAATAATACCTTCATGATGTATTTAGGTCATCCTGCAGCATTCACTGCCACTGATACCAGGGCATGTAATGGTATAGTGTGTATCAGGCCTCCTTAACGTAGAAAACAGAAAAAAGTGCTGGATGGCAGCATACTGGGGAGTTTTGTTTGTATATAGCCCTTGAGCAATGTTTTTCCTTCTTTTCACGACGCACACATCCGTTTCAAATTCCAGGACGCATCTGAAGCGATTGTACCTCCACTGCCATAAGGAAGACCAGGATATCAGTGTGCCGGAGCTCAATGTAACTTTTACACCTCTAAAAATAACAATAAGCAAGTTTGAAGCCTAAAGCATTTCTGGACCTTGTTGATGTGTCACAGTATGCCATGCGTGTGTATCTTTAAATCTGAGAAGAGCACTCGCATGTTTCTACCCCGCTCACAGACGGGTAACCTGCTGGCTCATGTGAGATGAAGGGATTTGAGAGAGAAGCAAAAAATGAAAGACGAGATGTTCCAACAGTGACTTGTCCCCAGGGGTCCGGGGCCCCTCATTAACACTTATTAAGACAGGTTTGATCTGCTCTAATCTCCTGCAACCAGCACTGACCTTTCTGCCCTTGCTGCCTGAACGTGCGCATGCTTTTTCTCGACAGGTAACTCTGCATTTAAAGTGACCTTTACAGCTTAATTAGACATCTGATCGCCTGAGGAAAGATTTCAGCATTTACTTTGTTGCAGCTGGTCAGGATCTCTCAGCTTCATAATTGAGTTGAATCAAGTCATCTATAATAGCCGATGCAAATTGGCTTTTGATTTTATTGTAGGAGCAAAGCAGACTACTTAAAGAGCCATAACCTAAAAAAAACGCCGCCATTGTTTAACAATTTATTATAACGTTATCGAATCAAAAACACGATTCCTGTGCAAAAATGACAGGGGAGTCATTTTTACAGGAGCTCTTTTGGAAGTTATTACTAATGGAATTTTTCAGTAAATGACCTGAATTTTGGCAAGCTTTAAGTTTGCGTGCATGTTTTGAAAATCAGTGCTTTTTTGGCAGAAGACACACACCCTTTTTTTGAATCACCCTATTCACAATTACACACAAATGTGTGCGGAAAAACACTAGAGAATCTGTTGTACAGGTTATTTCCATAGATTTATTGTTCCTCGGAGATTGCCCTTGTTATAATTCAGAGTGTGCTAGTGGTAACAATAGGTGTCTTATGAGATGGATGGTGACCAACTCATGCCAGGAGCTTTCAATGGGTTCATAAAAACACGTAAAAAAATGTCTTTTCTCTTTCTATCATTTGGATTAATATGGAAGTTTTTTTTCTTGTAATTCCATGCTTCACAATTCACAAAGTCTTTTTCTGATTCTCACAATTCAAATATCACAAGATATAAAATCAGAATTGGTACGTAAACAACTGAGATGTTGAAAAAGACAGAATTGTGTGATAAAATATAAATAAAAATAAAATAAAAATAATATAATATAATAAAAATAATAATAAAATAAATAAAATAAAATAAAAAAACTTTGTGAACTATAAAGTCAGAATTGTCATATATAAACTGGAAAATGCAAGAAAAACGTAATTGTCAGATAAAAAGTCAAAGTTGCCTGTTTTTCATTTTATAGCACGGTATCTGCTCAAATTAACACATATATTAGAAATAAAGATAAAAGTAAAAACTATGTAAAAAAAAACTTGATTTATCTGTACTGTTATAGTCAAATCAAGAATGTTATTAGTTGATCTGAAGTTCACTGCCGATACAGGATCACAGCAAAGCCGTTCTTGTGTCCTTAAAAGGATTTGGGGCCCCTTAACATGAATTCACACCTGTTGCATTATTGTCCAAGTGGAGCCAAGTCTTCAACTGCAAGACAGGCTCTGTCAAATGCCCACATGCCCTAGCAGACCACCATTTCCTCTTGCTTTTCAGATATGCATCATTAGAGGAGCCTAAAAGCTCTCTATTCCTTAAAAAAATCAGGTTATAGGTAGTTTTTAGAACTCAAAATATACTTTTTTTTTTAGGTTTATAAGAATTCAGTTCATACTGTAGGCTGTAAAAAGTTAATGCGTTCAAATTTATATACATTCACCATTTACTATTTAAATTAAATTATGCAGAAAAGTCTTGTGTGCATCAGTAGCAAAGGTGTGACAACTTACTCTAGGCCTATACTGTGGTTTTATTCAACTGTTACCTTTTTAGGGCTTATAGCAGTGGAAATAGCTGGCACGTTAAAGTATGTGTTTATGCAGAATTTAAGAAAATAAACCTACTCCGAGGAACATTCACTGGAGCGAAAAAGTGTGACAACTAGCCCCAGTGTGTGCATTCGGTTCAGCTGAGAGAAAGTTCGTGGACTCCACGAGTTGAATCGAATTTTTTTTTTTAAAGTTGCACAAAGTCAGAGGAAACGATGCACCGGCGAGCTTATTTTATGAACGAGGCTGTCGGCACATCGCACCGGAGATCCGGTCAAGTCTGAATTTGATCCTCGTGGGGAACCGGACGACTCGTTACTGTGCTATTTATAACCGAGAGCGGTACAGTTTACCATTTGTGAGAGAGTGGACGGTTAGGTGCCAATTTGGATGCTAATTTAACTGCAGCTGTCAAAACCTGGATAAGCGACGGCATTTAACCCGTTTATTTTGGGGGTGGGAATCGTTAATTAAACGATTCCGGATCCGATTCCGGTTAATGATTCTTTTAGCAGGCCTACTTTTAAGGGGGAAAAAAATCATACTGCAAGTTATCATATAATTTCGGATATTAATAATACAATCAGAAATAAACATTTTTTAAAAACAATCCACGAATATATCATTTAAATAGAAATGGCATTTAAAGTCATTTTCGCTTTCCGCATTTATTTGCTTATTTCATAAAGCGCTAATTATTCCAACAAAATCCATAATGTGCATTTTAACTACACCCACAAAGTACCTGGTTCACCTCGAGTCGGAAATGACGAAATTATAACGACCTGCGCTTCAGAAGTGAGTCGGATTAGTACCGCTTCATTTGATTCAGGAGTGATTCGCTAAAAGAGCCTGTTCATAAGAATCATTCATTCAGAAATAATAAGAAGCGCTTCTCGCTTAGGTGGCCTTTTGAATATATAAGCACACAAACGCCATTACCTTACGCGTTTCTAACCTCATTTGGGCACGAAACTCAACCCAACTTTCTCATTTAGTGGGGCTTTTCCGCACAAAACGCCCCAGGCAGAAATTTAAGTGGGTCGATATACGTTACACACTGCTGTTGCTCTAAAACTGATTGAATTAAACCATTTAAACTTAGCTGATGTACAATCTGATTACGCGGCAACTGCCCGATTTGTTTCAGACAGAGGATGTTACTCTGCCAGAAAACAGCGCTTACCTGCCCCAGAAGTTTTGTCGTCCTTGTTCCCAGTGTTTGTGTCCTGCGTCTGCTTATCGTTATCACACGTGCCCTGGTCCAGGCGGGCTTCTGAGCTGGAGCAGCAGTATCTGAGCTCGCACTTCCCGCAGCAGATGATGGCCTCGGCGCCGTCGAAGCGCTCCGGGCACTGAAAGCCGTCTCTCCACGCGCCCTGGGCGTCGTGAAACCCGTGACAATACTCCCCGCTCGCCTTCACGTTAATGATGGTCAGAAGCGTCAGGACCACCGAGACGGCTATCGGGAACCCCGTGCATCCCCGCATCCTGTCACAAACCCGCGCGCCCTAAACGCCTCAGGATCTGGTCTGGACCTGTTACGTTAACGGCTCGGCGAATGAAACTATTAAAACGAGGAGACGCTGCAAAAAGGAACCAAACTAACAACTTTGGAAATGTCATTGGGCAGAGAAATTCCGAGGTTAATTCAATAGATCCAGCAGAACTGCTCCAGACAAGTATCCACTGTTTGCCGTCACAAGACTTCCAGTAGCTTTGTTTCGGATTGAAAGCAAAGACGCGCGTGAGAACGCATAAAAGCCATAAGGGACGGGGTTTTACGCTCATAAACCGTAAACTCAGAATATCCTATATTCCTGCGAGAAACCTCCAGCGAACTCTGCATCAATCCAACTCTGAGCGGATCTTCATGTCGCCGCTTCTCAAATGTCTTCCCTTGAGATACGAAGCAACCAACGCTGACTTCACTTGTAATCCATACTCTCGATTCCTCAATGTGTTCTCACGATTTTTTTTTTTTTCTACTAACCGGTCAAGGAAGTTTTTCCACATTAATCCGCATCGTGCGCCTTCAGTAAAAAGTTTTGGGAGGTCTGGCTCATTAATATTTAAAAGAGCACTCGACCGCAACGACTGATTTCCGAAGGGCGCAGGCAGCCAGCTGTCAATATCTCAAGCAGGACTGGTGCAAAGTGAGGATTTGGCATTGATAGACTGAGAGTGACCCGCTGACAATTTCTCCTTCATTCAGGGGGTAACTACCCGCCCGTCGAGCGGCGCATGCGCAGTGGCCCGCAGCTCCTGACTTCGCTTCTCCGCCAGTTGCACAATGCAAACAAGTGTCATTGTATGTTGACGGGGCCCCTGGGTGTTTCAGGAGCGGCTTCTGTGAGACGGGTGTTTAGTGGTGCCCGTGGGGATCTCCCTGAGCACAAAAGGGACGGAAACGCCGCATTGTAATGCGTTTAGCTCGCCGCTGGCTCACGTCGCAATTAGGACTTAGAGATCGCTTGTGTGAATAATAGGCCGCTACCGTCAGCAAACAGACAAAAAAGTTTTATTTCATCGATATGTTACAACATTAAAAATGTTAGGATAGTTCATATAAAATGAAAAACGTGTTACATTTAAACCGTAAAATAATTTCACAGGTTTAAAATGTATAGGCTATATCAACAGCAAGTAGACAGAAAAACACTTAACACATATTACACTTTTCATATATATATATATATATATATATATATATATATATATATATATATATATATATATATATATATATATATATATATATATATATATATATATATATATATATATATATATATATATATATATATATATATATATATATATATATGAATGTATGTTAATGTATGCAATGATGAACAGGTGACATGTAAGCTGTAAAATAAATGTAAAATCATGCGACTTAACTTTTCTAGAAGTATCGTATTTAATAATAGGAAATGTTACATGCTCTTCACTACAGTGATGTTTACAGTTAGCAAAACGATCAGTGTCGCGTTACGTATAATTAACTTTTTGTTTTGTACATTAGAAGAACTTTTTTTTTTTTCTTCAAGACAAATGTAGTCAAGGTCATGGAGTCTCGCAGAGCTTACTAGTCAAAGCAAGTGTTCCTCAATGTAAGGTTAACTCTAAGTAGACAGCGCACTCTAGTGGACATCAAGAATATTTTTAAATTAGATTAAATTCAACTTTATTGTCATTACACATGTACAAGTACAAGGTAACGAAATGCAGTTTAGGTCTAACCAGGAGTGCAATAAGCAGCAAGTGCAGGATATATATATATATATATATATATATATATATATATATATATATATATATATATATATATATATATATATATATATATATATATATATATTAAATTAAGGAATTATTTGGCTGGTTTAATTCAATTTAATTAAAATTACATTGTATGTCACGGATAATTCAATGGCAACAACACTACATTAAAAACATGATCTACTGAATCGTTTAAATCAAACGGCTGATTCAATTAGAAACGAAAGTGCCCGCGTCCCAATGTGCGTACTAGTCATCTTGAATATTATGTGATATTAGTAGTTTTGAATACTATTTAGGGAGGGTGTATAGTAGGCTATACATGTTGGGACGCAGGGACGTGAGTCTGAATGGACGTTTGAATCACTGAATCACTCGATTCTTTCAAAAACAGATTCATTCAAGGAACAGAACACCGTGTTGCTCTGCGCTTTTGTATAAAATTAATAGCACATTTTTGCTGATATTCAGAAAAATACATTGTGCAATGGATACAATATTTTTTCTTTCATTGCTGGAATAATAAGGGCATTGTAACTGCATGCTTTTGAGGTGTGTTTAAATAATATAGGCCTTTTTTTTTATCATTCTAATCAAGATAAAGTCATCCTTTTAAAGAACCCCAGAACTATTTTGCACGAAAAATGACGAAAATTAGCTTGGAGTTTGTGTTGTGTTTGTTATAGTACCAAGTTCTGGTTGACCAATAGCCGTTATTTAATTCGTGAATAACTAGGCAATTTTAAAATGTGCATAAGTTTTACGTAATGCACAAAATTAATAATCCAGAGAGGATGGTAAGGGGGAGATGGTGGTTTTACAGAGGGGATGCTTTTGTTATTATTTTTTTTTTCGAGCAGGGGGAAAGCCATCCCCGCTCAATTCGATCACTGGTTATGACAATCTTTATTCTTAAAGGGTCGTTTTTTAGTTGCAGAACACTGGGACTTTTATTTTGAAATGTGTTGTAGCGGTGCTTTTAAATTTGCCCGGATCAACGCTTCCTGTTACTAGAGCACTAACAAAAACAAACGGTAAAATCTCAGACCATTGTTCTCCTGTCAGGTTTTGGTAAAATAAGTGTATGTTTTTGCAGTACTAAGCCAGCTTTGTGCAAACGCGACTAGCTAGTAGTTAGCAATGATTGTATGAATTTTTCCACGTTACATAAATTAAAATATAAGTTTAGCAACTCTCTACGTTAATTTACAATGATTGTCATAATGTAGCTCTATCAACCTATTTGTGTTCAAGTGCAAACTATATCGTCACCGGCGTATGTTTTGTCCAACAGTGTATTTGCTTGTATTAGGTGCCATCTGTGTCTGTTCCAGTGAGATGTCTTTAGTGCGGATGAACCGTCCTTTATACGGTGCGGGTAAAAGACCAGTGCGAAGCAGGAAGGTGTCTGCACCAAAGAAAGAATGGGTGGTGAGAAACCGTCATGCAACCAATTACTTTAAATCTTTTTTCCTGTCTTATCATTTTTGTTTTCCTATTGTTTTAGAGCACAGTCAATGACCTTTCGGTGCATAGAGCCACACCAGAGGAACTGGTAAGGAGTTTACTTTGAAAGCTGTTCCCTTAAGGATTTTTCAATTATAACAATTTTTCCATGCATTGATCTTTCAGGCCAAGCGTCATGAGATGCACAGATCTCAGAACAGGGTCGTGGCGCAGTGGGAATTAAAAGAAAAGGCTCTAACACGCAGACGGAGGAAAAACCAGCCCCCCAGTCCTCCAGGCCTCGATAGAGCCCGGCTCAACATCATTAGAGAGGTGCGAATGGACTACAGGTGTACCCTGGTGTATTAAATATGATGCTAAGAATTTTTTGGGATATATTAATATGTTTCATATGTGTAAAATATAAAAGTATATAATAAAAAAAAGTCAGATTTACAAAGCTCGTCTTAACATTTTGTTAGATATTAAATCAGAACACATAGCTCATACTAACATATTTTTTTAATAGTTGTTTTCAGATCAGTGTCAGTTGCAGGATGTCATTGCACGGTCTGACAGAGCTTTGGCTGAGGTGAAAGACCTGTTTGGTGATGCCCCTCGTCGACGCACAGGTATTTTGATTCTTGCATTATAAACTAATGTGCTATTATCTGAACAAACAAGTATTATGTAAACGTACTTGTGAAGGCTAATATACTTGTGTGTTTTAGGGTTCCCCACCATTACTGTGGCACCTGACTGTGATTCTGACTCCAAGCTTCCTGTCCATCAAAAACCTGATCCTCCAACCCAGCTGTCATTGCTCAGCCAGACTACGATGGATCAGCAGGTACTTACACACAAGCACCACCTACAGCTTTTACTCCGTAATAAAACCTAGAATAATAAAGCCGTTTTTAGGCCTTGAATGAGTTGGAGGAGTGTGAAGAGGAACATTATGAAGTCCAGGATGCCCCGGTGCAGCTCAGCTCTGTGATGCACAGGTGTTCGTTTATCTTCAATAAACAGCTTCTAAAGCTTTGTCTTTAGAAAGTAATTTTTTTTTAAATGCTTATTTTCAGACAAAGAAATAAATGTAGGTCGAAGTCCTTTCCATGGACTTCAGATCATCCAGAGCAAGAGCTACCCAAGACACCGTGTAATACTAGAGTCAGAGAAGATCAGGCAGGTAATGAAAGCATGTGTTTCTTTATGCCTTTGCAGGTTAATGTCAATATGAATCTGGTGAACTTTTTGTTTGTCTGAAAATATCTGTGCTGTTTTTGCCCAGCCCTCAACGCCACGGTGGCTGTACAGCGTTTAAAATCCAGACAGACATGTCCTGATGTAAACCAATCAGCTTCACTAGACAACCAAGTCCTGAATTCAGAGACTGCTTCATGTCAACCAGGTTGAGCACTGTTATCTGACACTATATTAGTATATTATACAATAATGTAATAATACTTAATTTAATTTTGCTAAAACAGCTTTTTTTGTCATTTTGTAATAATATTTCACAGCATTATTGTTTTGTGTTTTTTAATAAAATCAGGCTTGGTGAGCTTGATGGACTTATTACAATAAATAAATAACAAAACGTGTTACCCTGGACCACAAACCTAGTTACATTTACAGTTACTTAAGTACATTTCCTGCTGTAAATATATTACAACTTAATTTTTGTTTAGTAATATGTATAAGAATTTAATTTTAACTTTTAAGGTGATTTTCTTAGTATTTACTTTTTCTTTTTTTTCGCTCCCTCAGATTTCAGATTTTCGAATAGTTGTATCCCCTCGAAATATTGTCCTGTCCTATATTAATGGAAAGCTTATTTATTCAGCTTTCCGATGATGTACAAATCTCAATTTCGAAAAATTGAAACTTATGACTGGTTTTGTGGTTCAGGGTCACATTTAAATATTAATAACAATGCAGTTAATTTACATTTTTTTAAATCGATTATTGTGCTGTGTGTGTATTTAGGTATATATCTATGCATAAATGAAATTAGAATAAATGGTAATTGGTTTTTCAGGTGTTAAGAGAAGCTCAGTTCATTCCAGTAGGGGGCGCTCTGGATATACCTCTGGCCTGAACAGCTCAGGGTTGAGCTCTCTGACAGGAAATCAGTCTAGTCTGGAGCTTCTGCAGGGAATGCTTGAGCAAGTGGAGACCGAGCTGGACTCTCTAGATCACCAGAATCCTCCACCGGAAGCTAGACCACAGCAACAGAGACCAGGTCTCACCGGCTTCTCTGTGGCTCTAGTGGCGACACTTGGACGTCTAGCCAGTCATATTAGAAAAGTGAGGGCACATAAGTGAAAAATGAGCGCTGAGCACAAAATTGGTGAAATGAGTCACTTCCTTATTTACATCATTCACACAGAAAGAAGAGGAGGCTCTGAGGGAGGCACAGGAGAAAAGACTATTAGAGGAGGAAGTGAAGGAGCAGAGAGCTTTGATTGACGCTCTGACTGTAGAGTCACTGACACTGAGGGAAGAGAGCGTCAGCCTGCAGGTGATCTATTAAGTCATCAGTAACATTATCGTTTGTACATTCATATGCCATTTTTGATGGAGTTTTTTTTTTTGTCATGCAGGAAAGACTGCAGCAGCAGATATCTGAACTAGAGCGGCGTCTAGATGGCCTAGTCCTGGTGGTGGGAAGACCAGATTCTGCAGAACCACACACAACAGAGCAAATCACAGAGAATGCAGCTCAAAGTAACTACCACAAACTGCAGATCTAGAGATCATGCCTCTGTAAACTTGCCACAGTTTTAAACGAACATGCCACCTTATTTTAAAATAGGCTCATTTTCCAACTAGAGTTAAACAGATGAGTTCAGCTGATCTCCGGCTCTGGCAGTAGCACAATTAGCTGCAGCTTAGCATAGATCATTGAATCTGATTAAAAGATTTTTTTTTTTGTCTGCTTAAAACCTGAATTTTCTATAGTTACACCATGTACTAAGACCGACGGAAAATTAAAAGTTGCGATTTTTCTAGGCCGATATGGCAACTACACTCTCGCTCTGGCAAGGAATCAAGGAACATCCAAAATTCTGGAGACCATTTTTAGGCGTAGCACCTAAAAATAGTCTCCAGCATTTTGCTTAATATAATTGCGCTTGCTACTATCGCTGCCTCAACTGCTCAACACTAGTGGAATTGGAAAATTATCCTATTTTCCAAAATAGTGGCATGCTCCTTTTAAAGTTGTATTTAATGTGATCAGGATTGGATATTTTAATTATTCATTTAAACCTGTAGCAGTGCAGTGATTAATAAGAACGTGTTGTGTTCTGTAGTAAGAAGGCATCTGGAGTCTGGCTGTACTGAATCCCATCTACAGCAACAGGACTTTGTCACTGCAGCTGTGCTGCTCTCTCCTCCTCGTCAACGAGATGGTCTGCCTCCTGCAGGTCAGTCTGAAGTGTAGAAAAAGTGTAGAATTGATGCCTAGTAGTGTTGAGGGCTTAAAGGGTTACTTCACTCCAAAATGAAAATTTTGTCATTGATCACTTACCCCCATGTTGTTCCACATTCATAAAAGCTTTGTTTGTCTTCAGAACACAATTTAAGATACTTTTGATGAAAGCCTGGAGGTAAAGAACACTAAGACATCATCAAAATAGTCCATCTGTTATCAGTGGTTCATCAGTGGTGCCATCATCTGAATTTTATAAAATGGTGATGCAAATTCGCCCAGTCTTGGCCAGCATTTATGAATCAACAATAAAAATGCAGCGACAGAGTTAAAAAAAATAGTTTCTTAGGAAGTCACTACTTTTCTCTCCTTGGAAAGCTTCCTAAATCTAATTAAATCATCCATGCGAGAATGACTCACCAGTATTTTGTTACTTCTTCCAGAATGTCGTCCACATTCACACGCACCCTCGCTGCACTACAGTGGCTCCTGTGCAGCAATGGGAAGTCAGGGTTCACTGGAGGACTTTGACATCTCCATCTCTCCTTCCTCCTTCGCTAGCCTACCACGTCCTACTCCTCTGCTGGAGAATCTCTCTCCGGATGCCATGTTAGGGGAGATTGCCGAACTGACACGTCAGAACGCAGCGATCCGGGCCCAGTTGGCTCAGCACCGTTCATCTCCGGCTGGAGCTTCAGCGTCGAGGGAGCAGAGTGCAGACCGGCTTTCCACAGCCAGTTCTGTAGCTAGACAAGGGTCACCCTCTACAGAGTCACAGCACACACAGCAGGTTAGTGACATACTGCGGACTTGGGTTCCTCACAACTGCTTTTCAATGCGTTTCCACAGCTTTATTTCTTATAGTTGTTCATTAAAGTAATAAACTAAGTGTAAAGACTGAGATTGAAGAGCCAAACAAAGTTGTCTAGAGTCTGTGAGCAAAGAGTTTTTATAGTCAAAAGTATATATTTCAAGGCAGCAAGATCCCCATCTGACCAATGAAAATAGTTAGAGCACAGCACCCCATTTTATGTAAGGATGTGTGATTTATTCTCAGATCAACCCGTCCCTGGTACAGAGATGTTGTTTCAGTCACGTATAGAAATTCTTTTACTTTTACCCCATCTATCCCTCTTATCCCATTCTATATCACAGAATACTGGTTATATCTTAAAATATAAGTAGTTAGAAAGCATATATATATATATATTCAATTGCCTTCAAGTGATATTAATCTAATCAGTGTGTTGTAAGTAATTAGTAAATTCTGAAAATTTCCATTATACTTTGCTTCTAACAAATATGATTTTAGGGTCAGTAAAATTGTTAAAAATGTTTTAAATGATTCCTCTCTGCGGAGTACGAAACAATTTTGAGAAAAAAAAAATTAAGATAAAATGTTGAGAATAAACATTTATTTGCATTTATTTAATAAAAAATATGGAATACAGTTAAACATAGGTAAATATTATTTTAAATCCACAATTTAAACTGAACAATTTAAACTAAACTCCACCACAATTACTCTGAGGTAGAAACAGGCTTCCTAGCACATAGTACAGAGTTCTAATGTGGCAGTTTTTTTTTTGTCCAGCGTGTTTCTGTAGAGAGATCCTCAACTATGGAGATCGAACAAAAACTGCAGGAGCTGAACCGCCAAAGTGCTGAAGCCAGAGCTAAACTACTAGAGCTCATTGAACAACAGAAACAGAGCTCCCTCAAAGTTTCTCCTGCCATTTCCCCAGTACCTCCTCACTCCAGCAGCACTCATACAGGTCTCTTTTAATAATGCTTACATCCTTTCAGATCCCACAGAATTAGAGTAACTCTATTCATGAGTTGACTATTCATGTTTTTAAGCAGTTAGAAGGTTAACTCCGGAGCAGTTTTTGACGCTTCCTGAGAGAAACCGTTCACCACAACCCAGTGCAAGCAGTCAGAGGTGAGCCATAAAAAGCCAAGAACAAATTTGTAAAAAATAGGAACAGAAACGTATTAAACTATTTAAACAGTTCTAAGACCATTTTCAAATCAACATATATTGCTTTTTAGATTTATCTAAAAAAAAAAATGTTTTTTTTTAGGTCAGCTGGAAGACTCTCACCACAAAGTCTGGATAATGTGGAAATCCAAAAGCTTGAGAATAAAGTATGGAATCTCATTTTTATTTCACATATAACCATATACGTAGTTTATACAACTTAATAGTGGTACTTAAAGAATCTAAAACCTAAGATATTTATATTACTCATGCTTGCAAACTTTGTATTTTATTTTGAACAGGTGGACAAGCTGAAGAGAGAGGGCTGGTTTGCGTTGTCATCTCATGTCAAGTGACTTGAGCTCAATGAATATGGTCTATCCATAACATATTTCCAGGCACAATATTATTCCTTTACATTTGGCATTCTTAGTTTGGTCTGATCAAACATCCTTTCTCATGTTAAGAGGACCTATCCATGACCAGATACATTGATAAATAGATCTTTTACCTAGTTACCAACACATTTACTTGAATCTTCATGTGAAGTATTTCAAATCTCAGTGTGCATGCAGGCATACTAATTGAACTGTATTTAATGTATTAGTTCTAAATCTTTTTTTTAAGAAATGTCTAATTCCACAATAAATTTTGGTTAAATGCTTTTATTGTGTTTTTTTCCATCACATTATTATTTGCACTGTTCTCTGATTTTGAGAACAGCGAAAAAACAAAGCAGCCAAAAATGTAAAACGTTACAAATGTAAATGTTAACATTTTATGATTGCATAAAATGTTCGATCAACATTCAGTTCGTAACACTGGCATGGTAATAAATTCTGTTCTGTAAATAATTCATAGTTGGTTACTGATTTTCAGCTGCACAGCACCATGTAAACCACCAAAACCGAGAAAAGACATGCAGTTAGTAAAATCTCAGTATCATTTAGCATACTGAGCACAAATACGATTGTTTTGAATGTATGGATTTTTACTTTCTCTTTTCCTATTTTATGGAGCCCTGATCTTGACATGCGGACAAAAATTTTTTATTGTAGCCAAGAATCAGGAATTTGTATGCGTGTCTGTCTATATAATGTATCTATATAAAAGACATTTTCCCCTGCATATCATCATGTGCGAGGCTCAATATTTTTTATACTGTAAGTGTGCTTTTTACATCTTCACTTGCTTAAATAGCACCTAAATAGCTACAAATCCATCTTTAGTCATAAAATTAATTAATAAATGTAAAAACATTTGAGGGAGAATTTAACATTTTAAAGACAGCATGTGACACTAGCTGCGTTTCCATTACAGATTTGTGCAATTACAATATTTTATCTTTTACAATATTTTATAAATGGTAGATGAGAAAAACTGTTGCACAATGACCAGTGTTATGCAACTAAAACATTTCTTCCTCTCATGATTAATCATGGGGATGGATGTTGATAGGTTAAATATTGCAGCTACCCCTCTACCTGTTATATTTGATTTATAATCAAAGGAGACGAAGGCATGTTTTTTTTTGTGATGCAGTTTCATCTGGCATAAACAAACACTGACTAATGTTAGTCTCTGAAACGTATTACACTGTAAATAAGGGGTTATTAAGCATTGTTGGCAAAGAAAGCCCCTTATACTTAAGAGCAGCCACTTTTGAGGTGTTTTTAACAAGTTTGTTAAAAGAATGATAATGTGACTGGCAACCTGTAAATGCGAAAAGTAATAGTAGTTTTGCAAAATATAGTTTTTTTTTATTGCTATAATAATCACCTCATGCCAGCATGAAAACTTTTGTGCAATATTTGCGAAATTGCCATTCAATTTGCAATTTCAATCTGATGGATAATGGAAACACAGCTACTGTTTGTCACTGCAGCATCATGTCAACTTTCCGTGCTTTTAATTTACCTCACAGTCCTTATGTGGCATAGCCCATAGCCTTCCGCTCCTGTATATAAATTTAACCTCACACTCCAACCCAGAGGTCTTGACCTTAAAGCAGCATCCTTCGTCCTTGAGTTGAGTGGAGTGTCTCTGAGCCAGCGCCTGTAGCTCATCCCAGCCATCACTTTCTCCTTCTCTGACCCACACTTTCCCACCTACCTCAGCCAAAACGTTATCACCGTACCACTGCATGTCGCGCAGCCCTTCTGCTTTGAGCAGATACAAACACACGCATCGTGGCGCGCACACCTTGAAGCGCCCCCTTTCTTCTTCATAACAAAGACAGTGCAGTCTTACCAGGAATGAAGTGGCTTCTGACGTGATAAAACTAATAACCTCCTCCACTCCGTTGTCGATGGCGACAGGCCCGTGAACCCTGCTGACGGAAAACAGCTTGGCGGGACCAAGTATCCGTACTGATTCGAGAATAAACTGGAAGTTGTGGTGCTCGCCGAGTTGTAAGTATGTTTGGAATTCGGATAGGGTCTCCTGGTGGAGCTGCATGAGAGAGCCCAAACCCAGCTGCGCAGGATTGAACTCCAACACCGAAAGCAAGCGATGGCGAACCCCTGCGTCAAAAGCTTCCGAGTTAAAAGCGGGATTTGATAAGACAAACTGCACATGCTGGATGACCGTAGCAATGGGCGCATGGGAAAAGTCTATGGTGGTCCGCTTGGGCTGCAACGCATCTAGGAGACGTGCGATACGAACGCATGCCTCCATGTGCTGTCTAGCGAGAAGAGTTGTGTCCTGGTCCGTGGAGGATGGAACCATGCTGCTTAGAGCTTTCCGGATGACTCGCGCAGAGACGCCCTGGAAGGAAGTCACCCGGTGCAGCCTGCTGGGCCTGCAGGAAAACAACCCCTCAACTGAAGAGGACAGCTGGAGGCCTTCCTGGAGGGGATGGAGGTCTCTTAGCACCTGAGCGAGGACTCTCACGCTCTGCAGCAGGCTCTCAGCGTCCCCTTCGGTCCAGCACTGCTCCACTTCCTGCAGCAAAGCAGCCTCCACTCTGCCGCTGGCACTCAGCTGCTCGATCATGCCTAGTATGCCTCCGCTAGGCTTCGCCTCCGGCTCCTCCAGAACCTCTGCCATGCAGTCCCACACCAGAAAGCTGAAGATGGCCCACACAGTGCGCTGATCTGTGCAGTCTTCTAGACACAGGTGGTCCCAGCTGCGTAAGTGGTCCTGATCGTGAAGGTGGTCCCAGCTGTGCCGGTGACTGTGGATACCGCTGCGGAGAAGAGTCTCAGCTTTTTGCAGCAACCGCAACAGCAGGCACCCTCTCTCTGAAAGCTGGACCCCTACAGATGACAACCAGATACATCAGGGTTTTTTTTTTTTTTTAGCATTTTCTTACTTGAATAGATCTCATCATGCTGGCATTTTAAGTGTATCAATGTCTTAATTTAATGCTACTTTGCTTAATTGCATTAAACAAATCTTACTGGTTGCATACGTTTGTACAGTAGTGTATTAAATAAATGTAAGTAAAAAATATATTTCTTTTTTTATTAATGCATATTTCTGCATACTGGTAACAGCACAAAACTTTATTATATAAGCAAGCAGTTTTAAAAACCTATATACTTATCAATATTTTAAATAATAAAAGTTACATAATTTTTATATTAAATAAGAACCGTAAACATGGCATGCTCAAATCATTACATCTAAAGTCACATTTAAAATAAATTAACTGTAAAATAAAATCTGATTGGCCTTCACTTACACCGAGGGCTGAGTTCTGCCACTCTTCTCAGTAGTCTGTCTGCGTCTTTTGTCTTCTCTATGAACAGGGAGACTAGGGCCTCCAGCTGGGCCGAGTCTTCAATGCCAACCCCTTCCAGAAAATACTCTCTGACTGTCCGGCGTGGCAAACCTACTGCCACACCAACCTCACAGACATTAAACCTAATCTCATCCCCCACAGTCAAGCCCAGCCGAGTCATGACCTGCTGCAGGCCTCCTGATTGAGACAAGATCAACGAGGACAACATCAGTGCTGCAAGCTTAGATCTTAGATGAATTCTGGAAACCAAACTTATTATTTTTGGTCTGGGCAAATTCACCAGCCATAAATATTTCTACAGACTCATAGAAATGTGTATAATGTGGGAAAGGTGACTTGCCTGACAGAGGTAAAGACCTCAATTGACCTCTGGTCTCCTCCACTGCAATCGGCACAATGCTGCCTCTAGATTCTGTCTTAAGGTCTTCTAACAAAGTGTTCACTGAAAAATGAGAAGATGAGAAGCTGAATTCCTGGAGTTTATTACTTTTCTGTGGTAATATTTTTTTGCTTAAAGTATTACTCTACCATAAAGCTGTTTAAGGTAAAAAAATAAAAATAAAATAAAAATAATCAGTGACAGTAAAGACATTTTAATTTGTTTATTGACTGTTCTATTCATTACAGAATCCTAAAAAACAAAAATATTAAGAAGCAAAATTTCAACAATGATAATAAGAACCATAATTAATGACACGGACACTGAAGACTGGAGTAAAGCCATTACAGTAAAAGACATTTCAAAATATACTGTAATAAACTGCTACTTTAAATTATAATAATATATTGATGGTATTGTTTTTAAAATACTGTTATATTTTTATAAAATTGTTTATAATATAGCTTTTAAAATACGGTTATATTTTTATCAAATAAATGCAGTCTTGATGACCAAAAGAGACTTTTGAATCTTAGTTTAAATATTTGACCAGTAGTGTACATTCCAATATTATATGCATTTAGATTATAAAATTGTATTGAGATTCTGTTAGAAAGGTTCTGCTGACCATTAAGTTCCTCAGCTAGCTGTTCGTCTTCATTCTTTAGCGCTGTGTAAAAGCTCTTGCATGCTTTTTCTCCTTTCTTCAGGCAAATGGACAGCAGGGTTTGTGCTTGGTGTGTTGGGATGAGCATTGCTTGGATTTTTTCCAGCTCCAACTGAGTTAGAATGTCTCTGGAGAAGAGATCGAAGGAGCCCGGCAGTGCAGAACAGCCCAAGCGCGAGCACAAAACATTAAACTGGGACTGCAGTTGACGTTCTGCATGGAAACAGGACAATGGTGAGGGATAAGAAGCATTTGCATTAAGTAAAAGTGAAAATGCTGAGACTACTTCCTACCTGTTGGACCTTGAGTAATCCCTGGTGGTTGGGAGTAATCTGATATTAGAGTGCAAAATGTTTTAATATATACGTGCGTTTATGTTTTAATACAGAACTCAACTTTAGTCATAGCATACCTTCTGAGGTCAACCAGGTTCGTAGACGCGGGTAATGTTTTTTGCATTTTCTCAGACACTCCATGAACTTAGAGGCACCACTTTCATCCATCTGAGCGTCAACAATCTCTAGAAGTTTTCGGACTTTGTTGGGTGGCGTTCGTTCAGCTTCAATTTCATAGCAGTTTTCTCTAGAGAGCAGACCTTCAGATATAACACAGTCTAGCAGAGGGCCCAGGTGATAAAGAGCATCCACCAGAAGCATCTGTGAAGACAGGAGCCTGGCCTTTACAGTCTGCTTCTGCTCTGCTCCTACAAGTAAAGAGAAGGAAGAACTGCAATTTTTTTTCACTCAATACTAAAAAAAAATAATTTGTTTTCTCATTCGAATTATAACTTTAGTGAATTACAGATTAGTTCACCCATACCAAAATATGATCCAAATTACAAATACATTAAAAAGCAAAATACATAAAAAGCACGTGTCTAATATGGCCTATGACTGGCCAGAAAAGGTACAGTAACAGTTTGGCGCTTCTTCTGAGAGTGAAGATAGTTCAGGCCCTACCAGAAATAAAAGCTTACCTGAAATGCGATGTCTCTCGGTTGAGGAAGCCATCACAGTATTCCATGTGCATACTTCGTATTCATCTTCAAAGCATAGCACGTTCATTCAGTCGTTTCACTTTTGATCTCACGCGATTCATTCCTGTCAGATGGAAATCCTGTCGCGCGAACGAAAGTCGACGAAAGTCACCCGGCGGCGTTTAATGTCAAAAACGATACGCTCACTCTGAGTTTAATGCATCGGCCAAATGCCAGTTTTTGTCATAAAGTGTCTCGAGCAGTTCCTCAGTGTACCACTTCCTGGAAGTGGTGAGCTATTCGTGAAATCTTCAAGTCTGAGTCAACAACTTATATTAATAAAAACCTCAACTCCCACGGCCATATACAATTAAGCTCAAGTGAAGAGTCTGATTATGTGATTAAATATAAACAGTCTCAAGACTGAAACTGTGATTTGAATTCATGGGCGTGACCTCGTGCCCCGCCGCCTCTGTGAGTTATCAAACAAGACCAGTAGACACGCTTTATTTCACAAAGGTGTAACATTAAAAGCGAAATGTCTTTTGGAGGAACTGTGAATAGAAATTAGCCATTGAGGTCTTTTGAGTGTTTGTGAGGTGAGCACAGAGCCCTGTACAACACCTGTGAATTTATCTTTTATTTGCATATTGTTTCACGTTGTTTGAGGTTTTGCAGTCACATGAGATATATTATATAAGCGTATATTATGTGTATATTATGGCGTTCATTTTAAGTAGCCCTAAACCAAACCTCAATCATAACCATAAGTGCATATTATTCAGTACTGAAATGTATAATTACACTAAGAATGACACCTTAAACGTATAACCTATTCATCTTATCACATACCCTGATAAATTGTTAAAGACTATAGCATCTCTTGTCATATTTCATAATGTTGAAGAGATCAGGGCTAATTTGCACGTTATTATTGTAAAAGATAAACTAACACACAAAGCATTGTTTATGCAGAAAACTATTGTGAGATTAATAAATGTATACCATTTAAAACACATCTGGATTTACCAATATAAAATCACTGTAAATAATTTGTGAAATGTCATTGAAATCAGCTGAAACTTAAACGTATAAATTTAAAATAAATGAGCTTTTACAGCTGTTGATTGGTCAGACGTGGTAACTATATATTAGTACAGGTAATAAAGTTATCAGTGAGGCCAGAAGGGGGCGCTCAACCTGTGGTTAATGTGGTTCAGTAGTAGAGAATTAAAAGCCACTGCATTTAAACTAAGTTATTAAAACACATTTCCTGATATTGACTGAGAGGAGGATTTTTCATTACGTGCATCTATTTCCTCTTTCAGTATAATATTCTACAGCTTACACCGAGGGCCACTTAATTAATCACCCTATGCGATATCTCCCAGCAGATTTATAAAGGGGGTATCTGAAGGATATGAGTAGGAGCAAATATTGAACAAAGTAACTGTGTGCTCTCATAAAGTGGTTGGGAATAGAGGTGCAAAATGCCAGGTTAGGGGTCGTCACAGAAACCCTCCATACACAGGGTGGGGCCCTTTGTGCCAAGAACGGTGGAGTGGAGGAGAGGCTGAATGGAGGATTAATCCCACACCAGTGCATTTCAATGCTCTGTCCCCGCCAAGAGCCAAGAGCTCATTCCCATGTGCTGGTCTTTATTTCATCTATTCAAGAGTCAATAGGTCTGCTACACCCCCACCCCTCCACTCACACACACACACTCCTAAACACTGAAAAACATGGCGCTCCATATAAGTGAACATATGGAAACATAAGTATGTTTGCAATTCATTATAATAACTGATCGATCCATTTCGGCGTTCTTGATCAATCCTAACGAGCTCTAAAAGTGTAACACGATGAAAATTCATTCTCGTTCAATCTTTATCATTTTTCACTCTTGAAAACGCATGTATTTGTAAACTCGCACATTCAGTAACACCCCTCACCTCCTACATACAAACACACACACAAGCTTAAATACACATTCATTCACGTTTACATACCCACTTATTTATTGGCACACTTGTTTAAAACAATAAGGAGCTCTTAAAGTGTGTGTGTGTGTGTGTGTGTGTAAAAACTGACTGGTTCTTCTTTAACACATTCAAATCTACCCCCACTTCACTTTCATAGAGATCCGCAATACCCTCTCACTTCCCAGTGAAGTATATTCACCCAAATTTTCTCTTTCATCAGCCCTTGATGCAATTCATATCCTCTTTGGCAAGAGTGACACACAGGAAACTCCAAAGAAAGGTCTGGTCATTTGTGTGAACTCGGAGCAGCAGATGTCTTTGACATTTTCTTGACTTGTCTACGTAAGCATATTTTATGGTAGCCTAATACTGACGAGCAAATGGACTAAACTTTCAAAATAAACATGTCCGGACTTTGCTGTAAGTCAGAAATAATAAAAAAATAGATTTTTTTCCTCTCACTTTTTTTCTTTTTCTCTTTTTCAGTGCTCCGTCAAGTGGGTCATTGATGTTGAAAAGATATCAAACAGGTCAAATGTGCAAATCAAACTGACGTCAAAAAGCCATTGATTGGATGAAATCTGAACATATCGACCTGCATACATTAAACCAATTTCAGTGTGGGATTAACTTCCCGTTTTCACCCAATTTTCACATTTGGATTAATACTTGAGGCCGGGTGAATGTGTGAATGTCCCCAGCAGAGGGCGCTAACTCTGTTGTGCTGGTGGACAGTCATGTGAATTATAAAGGGGAATTTCTCTCGTTTTTTCATTCGTGTTGATACTTGGATAAATCTGGTTTGTAAGCTGTTTCATTACAATTATATCTGTGTAGCTGGTATGATATAAACGTTTCTTATTAGTGCTAGCAACGTCCCAGATCACAAGCTCGCATCCGATGGCTTGGAATAAAGTTGTCTATCAAATGCAAAAAACACTTTCAGAAATCTATACTTCTATTCGATTTGTTTTAAACAGCATCTTGCAGATGTTTCAAAGTGTTTTTGCTCACAAAGGCTACATTTGTTTGATCAAAAATGCAGCAGTACTGTGAAAAATCATTACAGTTTCTATTTTAATATGTTTTAACATGTAATTTATCCCTGTGGCATCATCACTCCAGTCTTCAGTTAATGTTCAGATTTTTTGCTCAAGAAATATTTATTAGTATTATCAGTTTTTAAAAAGCTGTTTAGTATTTTTGTGGAAACAAATTGTGTGATACATTTTTTTTATTCTTTGATAAGTAGAAAATTCCAAATAAGACTTTTTAAAAATAGAATTCATTTTTTTTTTAATGGTCTTAACGGTTGCTTTTGTTCAATTCGCCGGTAATACAAGTTTCCTTTTTAATTTTAGTTTATTAAAAAGCATTAAAACACTATTTCTGACTATTCATAAGCTACAAACTGACCTGTGGTCCTATAAAACCTGCTGGTAATTAAATCTTAATATAAATAAGCCTTCTAAACCGTTTTAATGCATGAACAAACAAATTGTTTTCAGTAGTGCAGATTGTAGATATCGCGAACCAAACAGAGACATTTGAACTGTATAATGTTTGCACCCAGAAGCATATGTCGTACAGTTTGCGTGTACATATCTCATTGTGTGTGTGAGAGTGCATGAATTTGCGTGTGTGTCCAGGCAAGTGTCCGCCGCAGCTGTGCGGAGCTGTGATCTGAGGCCGGCTTTTGCTTGCTGTGAAAATATTATTGCAAGTGTTTATTATTACAGCACTGAGAGACAGTGGGAGTGTTGTGTGCCGTGCGGACCAGCGAAAAGGGGGTGTAGACCAGGAGTGTGTGAGCTTTTTTTTTTTTTACGCTCACTCCTTGTGTTCCCACCGACCGGCCCCCAGCGAGGCACGGTGCATTGTGGGTAGTGGGGAGGCCTATTGGAGTTGATTAGTTCCGGCTGAGTCTCAGATAGAGTTCTGACAGGCCGGAGAAACAGGCTCACAGCGTGAACAGCCCCCCTCCTCACGCACCCTCTTGCCCTCTCCAGCAGACAATAGAAGCAGCATGACAAGAGCTTTTTAAAACACTCCATACACTCCACTCTTCTGTCTGTCACACAAATGTGGGCACACACACGCACGCACACACACTGCCTATAACTATATCATATTATGTACAACAGAGCTAGCTTGACAAGAGCTTTGTAAAGTGTGTTGATGGTGAGCATCGCTATTAAAATTGCACATACTTGGAGTGAGCGGTTTCAACAAACCCATAACTTAAAGTATCCAGGCTGGGAACTTGTCCTGTGATATTTGCGTTACAAACATGAATGATAGCTAAAGTTTACATTTTTTGAGAAGAGGTGCGGTATTGCTTTTGTAAGATTTATGCCTGGTGAGCGATAAAATGAAAATTGAATGAGGGACCCAAGTCGAAAATAAGGACAACAGTATCATAGCATGGTACCTAACTAACTAGCAAGTAGTAATAACTTTGTAACAACTTTGTATAGTATCAAATCATTAAATATTAAAATAAATATATATTTTTAATTAATTAATTTATTTATTTAAGAACATGTAATAATCTGGTCTTATTAATGTACTTAAATTATTAAGGTTTTAAAACTAATTAGGTAACTAACATGTAAAATATGTATAATATATAATATTCAAATAAATTAATGTGTTTTTTTTGCATTTGTTTTCTTCCACAGTATCCATTTATGTGTATTTATTTATTTATTTCAGAACATCTGTTTTCTAATTGGTGTACAGAAAAGGTGAAATATTCAATAATACATATTCCAATATGAATTAAATGTATATAACATTAAACTGTATACCATAAAGTAAAATTTACAGATAAATAAAATAAATCATAGATTCTTTTTGCTTTTCAATTTTTTTTCCTCGGTATCCATCGATGTGCCCCTCCAGCTCCTTTCACTCACACCAGTGACCTCAAAGGCCACCCTAGCGACGGCCTAGCAACCACCGAGAACGCAGCGAGCACCCGTGAGGTGAGCTGCTGACATTTCCTTCAGAACAACCTAGTTTAGATTGTGAAATTGTGGAACTGTAAACAGATGTTCATCAAATCCACCCAAACCTGCAGCTTCAAGTGCTTCCTGTGACACGCCGACACTGGCTTCCTCGAGCACTTGACGCACAAACACGCAGTTCAGCAAGGATAGGGCTGTTTATACAGCCAGTTACTGCAAACCACTATATAGAGCAAACTCAACACAACACTCCAAACCTCCTCTGAAAAATAACATCCCCTCACAAACAGCAACACGTCGCAACCGCACAATGTAGCTAACCAGCTCTAAACCACACCGCTTAGTTCAACATCCCACCATGGTGCACTCCAGGGGCAAACTACATCAACACCTCCCTGCCCTATTTTTCCTCACCTCTCTTATTTTATCTTACCTCTCTGCACTCTCTTATTGCCCTCTCCCTGCATTCTTCTCTCTTTTCTCTCTCTCCACACATAATTGATTAAGGGCCGCTTCCATAAATCAATTTGGTATGGGCATCAGTCAGTAATGAATGGGGGAAGCCCCCCTCCGAGCGTCCAGTATTAATCTAGCACAGCAGGCTCTTCCACTCAGAACTCTCTGTCTTTCTCTCTTTTTCTCCCTTTCTTTTTTTTTTTTTCAAAAACACGCACACACTCACATACACAAACTGGACACAACTGCCAAAAACACACTCTATAAGCTCAGAGGGGAGCTGCTTCTCATCCTGGATGAAAGGGAAAGAGAAGGACGAGTGGAAAGGATGGAAAAATGAACGGACAGGCATATGAAAGAGAGAACTTGTGGTAAAAACCCAGTGATGGCGGAGCAGAAAAGGACTGATGGCAGGAGTATATGCTCACACACATACTCACGCTCATTGATCCCTCACAAGCAGTCTCTGAACAGTGTTCCAATGAAAACCCAAACTTGTTTTTTTAAATATGTAACTTATGTTTAATAATGTTAGTGCTGGAGACTGTGGCTGATTTTACTTTATACTGACGAAGTGTATATGAAGTATGTACACACACTCACACACACCACCATTCAAAAGTTCAACTGCATTCAACATATGTGTTAAGTTGGTCAAAACTGTATGTAAAGACACTTATAAAGTTACAAAGGATTTCAGTTTCTGTCTCAAATGAACTTTCTGTTCACCAAACAAATCACCCTTTCTACAAAAAATATTAAGCAGTTGTTGTCAACATTAATAATAAATGCTTCTTCAGCAGCAAATCAACATATCAGAAAAAACTATATCAAAATAGAAAAGTTGATTAATTGGTAATTATATTATATTTCACAATGACTGTATTTACTGAATTTAAAAAAAGCTATTTTTAACTGCCCCAAACCTTTCAAAAGGTGTGTATACAATATCACATTTATGATGCTTGAGGGATTTTTAAGGGTTTGGAACAACATGAGGGTAAATAAATGGTGACGAAATTATCATTTTTGGGTGAACTATCCTTTTAACCATTACATTTAAAACTAGGAAAACTGAAAAAGCCAAATTCCTACTCTTCTTTCGTGCAAGGCACTGCGGGCAATTTTTTGGCAGGAAAAAACGTATATAGATGCATACTTGAAAATGCACCAGAAAAAAAGTTACAATCCAGCCATCTACAGCATACAAATAACACACTGTGGCAGTTGTGATTACCCATAACGCACTGCAGCATGAACAGTTTCAACGTTTCTGTCCTCTTCAGTTAACTATTACTTGCTCACAGTAAACAAATGTCTTCAGTTAGCAGGATTGCACGAAAAAAATTATATTCCATGCTATTTAAAATTGGTACTTTTCTTTCATCTTCTCTACACGTTTTGCGCAGTTCTCCCTGCATCACACTTTTAGTTTTTCTTCTCTGCTGTTTCTCACCTTTCACTATTGCAACCCCCACCTTCCTACCCTCTCAGCTGCAGAGTGTTAGTGCTGATGATAGCGTAAGCCATATAGCCTTTAAAAACAGTTTGTCTTAATGAGCTCCGAGGAGGTGGGTCACAGCTGAAGCCAATTGCTAGCCCTTCCTGTCGGCATGGCTGCAGGCTCTGAGGTCACGACGGGTCACGCTGGCCCCATCGCACCGGTGGACTCCGGCCCAACGGCATAATCTACAGACGCATACTTACACTCGTGGGGACACATCTGGTTCTGATGCAACTCTGCAGTCGGCTCTCAGGGTTTAGGGGAGAGAGGGAAAGGGTCGCATACCTCTCAGTGTCAAAGTCAGGGCCGAAGGTGCCATGTGCTTGCGGGGAATTCCTTGATCTTTCTCCCTTTTCCTCGACGAGAGCAGGTGAGATCTGAATAAATCGACGTGGCAGCACTTTGAAGGCATTGCCAGTAAAACGCGCAACTATTAACGATCGTAACTAACAAGCTGCAGGCCTCGCTGATGCACATTCTCATGCTCGTTTAACGCTCGTCTATTGCCATGTGTGCGCTCTCTTTCATGGATGCCTGAAGCTAATACTTCACAGGCCAAAGCACTATTTCTTACCCCCTCACAGATCTGAAGATCAAACAGCAATGTACCTGCACACATGAGGGAAACATATGAGGGTTTGTAAAGGATCAGACATGCATAGACATGCACGGCGTGATCGATTTATGCGATTATGCATCCGTATGCATGCACGGACACCAGGGTTGTGGGCTGTTCAGAACTGAATTGAGAATGCGTTTTAAATTATCATTCAAAATTAATATACAAAGAAATACATTAGTGTGTAAAATCTTAATGGTGGCGTGACAAAGATGTTTGAAGTCTGGTTTTGTATCGGTCTTATAGACAGACAGATGTTACAAATGTCATTTAAATATTTAATTGGTATATATATATATATATATATATATATATATATATATATATATATATATATATATATATATAATTAATATTCAGTGTGATTCAGAAAAAAAAATCAAACTTTGAAAATCATTTCTGTGCTGATTTCAAGCAAAACTCATTTTACATTTTTTTCAAATAGGCAGAAGTTGAAGTAAGTTGAAGTTCTTGTAAGTTGCTAGCACAGTGAAATTGACTGTTAAACAATGACTGTTTCCAAACTGGTTTTCTTCAACTTTTTCCCATCTGACATCAGCAGTTCTTCCCAAACCCACACCATTGGATGAGCCAGAGCTGCTGTTGCCATGCAGACAGACTCTGTTGCTTAAACAAACAGAGTAATATTTTTTTAATGCCACAGAGACTGCTATTGCATTTTTAGGGAAATCAGCCTACAAGTGGCTTACTTATAACTTCATAAATATTAACATATATATAAACATATAAACAATTTAGCTTTAAATGCAACTGAAAATTCGACACTTTTATCCGTCACTGAAGGCATATTAAGCCAAAATATTTATTAAACAAACATGCAAGGGAATGTCACAAACTTTGGGAATGGCAGGCATTCGGATTGTGCTGGTACTAAACGGACACAGTATCCATATAGTCAAACAAAATTCATTTAGCTGTGTAGATTCACTGAAACTGGTTCAGTCAAGGTTAAAAAGACTCGCATTTAAACATCTGAGTTGCTACTAATGCAGGAACTCGCTTGTCTTATTCTTTATTGTTTGTGCTTCCAGATGCTCCATACACCTGAGCCTATAAAATGGAGTGCGTTATGCCAGTAATTTCTGTTCCACTTCTTCACACACACACACACACACACAAACAAGTACACACATGGCGCCATAATTGGCTCCTACTCCCTCACCGGCTCCGACTCTGTACCCCTAACCCCCACCCCACCCTTAACAGCCCCATAAAAGCACATCTGGAAAGGCACTCTGCTCCTTTCCCTCTTTCTCCATCTCTCTCTCTCTTGTGCAGCCGACAAGATGAACACCACAGAAAGAGCCTCTCACAAGCAGCTACAAACACAGAAATAACACTGTCAGCCTAAGTGAGACATCCTAATGAGCCATCACCACAGAGAAACAGGAGAAGGGCGGGCTATGGGAAAAACAAACGCTTACAGATAGTGTTAGCCACGATGACCACACTGGATCTTCTGAGGTGTGATTTCATGACGTACCAGAAGATCCACCCACTGTAGTAAAGGCAGTTATTATTCATAATATTATTCATACTGTGTAGTTTAAATAAAGTGCTTTAATGGTATAGCTGAAGGACTAGACAGTCTGCTATTGGACATTTCCTAATACAGTTTTTGACAATTTAAATATTTCTATGTTACCCTGGACCAAGTAGCAGAGAGCCACAAATACATTGCATAAGTCAAAATGGATGAAAATGATTTTTCATTTCTTTTATCATTAAGATATTAAGTAAAAATCATGTTTGATATTCAATATTTCGATTTTTCATACCCTCAGATTCCTATGAAATACTATGAAATATTACTAAAATTTTAAATAATTGCTTCTATACAAATATGTTAAAATGTAATTTATTCCTGTGATACAAAGCTGCATTTTCAGCACCATTTCAGCACTAGTCTTTAGTGTCACATGATGTCATTCTGATATGCTGCTCATTTGCTGCTCATTAAAAATCTATTATCGATGTTCAAAACAGTCGTCTCCCTTAATACTTCTGTGAAAAAATGTGATATTTGAACCATTAATGTTTTTCATCAAATGTTCTTTGATGAAAAGAAAATATATTTTAAACAATACATTTTGCATAAACTCAAATCTGAACTGTATTTTCTTGCACTTTGAAGTACGCTCTGTGATACATTGTCACATTCGAATGTTTTAATGTTTCGTTTAAAAATGCCACATTTTTAAAGCCACGCTGTTTACAGCATATCTTTAGCATACTTGTAACATATTTAGGCTAGAAAAAAATATTTTTTGGCATATGGGTTGCGTGCGTCTGCAGTTTGCAGGACCGTTATAAAGACCAGATGCCTTTTCCAATATGGCGATTTGCTCTTTTAATCAAGAGCGGATTTCCTTTTTTACAGCATCGCAATTTCTTCAGTTCATATTTCAGCAAATGGCATGTCGTGTCCTTATACCATCTCTGACATGCACATATGTACTTGAAACACATGTGATGTTTCTGACTCTATGTTTATCCACTCATGCTTTGGCTCGTGGGAAATCGGAAACATCCCGCTGTTTTCAGCTCATCCACCTCAGCAAACGAAGGCTGTTCTTACTTCATATCGCAGTATTACGCATTCTTTGTGTGTGAAAACAGCTTGAACTATCTCCGGCGCTGGGACTATAACTATATTTACATTTAATGAGAGCCTCTGTGGCAGAGTAATGGTTGGTTGGGTTATGGGGTACAGCACTAGAAGGAGGAATCGGTTTAGAGGAAAGGAAGGAGTGACTTGCTATGTTAATTCATTGAGATATCTCTCCACAGATAAGCTGACACAGTCTGATTCAGTCTGGCTACGATCATTCGCTCTCTGTTTTCCAACGGATCCAGGCATAGGACCAGGAAGAAAATAAAACAAGCCACAAGAATCTCCTGGCTAGGTTCTCTACTCCCTTTTTTTTGCTCTACAACTTCTTTAGAGAGAGAGAGAGAGAGAGAGAGAGAGAGAAAGGGGGTGTAGTAGGAAAAAAGACGCCAGCATTTTTTATTCTCATTTTTAATGAAGTCTTGAGAAATGGGAGGCATTGCAGCACGGGTTGAGTTTCACTTTTGGGCCCAAGCCTCTTAAGCAGGAACATATGCGGCTCCTGGGCCCGAGGGCTCAGGTTACCAGGGGGGCACTAAAACTTCGAGCGAGAGAAAGAGAGAGACAGGGTAATACAGAGGGAGACAAGCGAAGAAGATTAAGAAAGAATGTGTGCGTATTTGTGTGTTAAAAGTGAGAAGCGGAGAGCGAGAGAGAGAGACAGAGAGAGAAATCAGCGGAGAGAGAGGGAGAGCGGGAAACGGGCGGGTAGTTCTGCGGTAGGTAAATAGAGTTCTGACCCAAGCCCAGTCATTGGAACAGCAGGCCTTCTGCTCCACGGGATTTTCTCTGGGTTTTGTTTTGGGTTTTTTTTTTTTTTTTTTTTTTTTTTTTTTCAGGTTGGAGGAGGGAAAGGGGAGATGGGGGGCCGCTATTAACGAGCACCATCGTTTTTCTAATTAGAGCTTTGGGGAATATTTTCTTAAGGACTGTCGACCCTCCCTGAGGGGCTCCCAGGAGAGGGAGTGTGTGTCTGTAAAAGTGTGTGTGTGTGTGTGTGTGTGTGTGGAAGGAGAGGGGAAAGAGAGATGAAGAGATGTGTGTATGAATACGTACTTGCAAATGTGTACTTGTGTGTGTTTGCGTGTGTATAAATACATATTTCTTTCTAATAATTACATATCAGATTTCAATACTGAATATCATATACTACATATACTAATATACTAGTATATAATAGTATATAAGTTTTGTTTACATTATATATGTACATGTAGATAGATTTATAGATTTATGTATACACACGTACTATAAATATTTACATTTATATATTCATATTCTTATAATATACATTAATATGTAATATACATATGAACATATTTGTAAAAATATATATACATGCATGTTTTTATTTATATATACATAAAAATATACACAGTACACACACTTTCATTTTGGATGCTATTAATCGTGATTAATCGTTTGACAGCACTAATATATATACATATATATATATATATATATATATATATATATATATACACTCACACACACACACACACACACACACACATCTAAACACTTTTTTTCAAAAAAGTATTTATTAATTTATTTGCATCTGATTTGATACATATCAGATACATATCCACGCATCTATATTTATATATATAAATGTCTGTGTGTGTATAAACTATACATATTTTACATATTTACATTTATATATATATATATTTTTTTAAAAAATTATATATATTTTTAAAATAGTAAATGTTTTCTTATGCTTGTTTTAGGTATGTAGTGTCTTTTGCTGTATGTTTTTAACTAAAGTAAATCTTGTACAACTCCAGACTTATCGAGCACGCATGGAGCTTAGTCATTCTTTCAAGAGGATGACACACACTCTCTCCTCCATCTCATTCATACTTCGGATGTAAAAACACACCCTCTATCCGTCACACATGCACATACTGTTAGTTCATTAGGTTTTGATGGTTAAGATCCTCTCTCCTTGTGTTCTCGGAGTCGAGGAGCAAAGGAAAATTTTCTTTTCTCTTTTCTTCCTTTTCCAAACCTTCTTTTCTTCTCATTTTCTCCTTGTGCTGTTTCTTTTCAGCGAGTCTGCTGCTCTTGTCTTGGCTTTGATCCCCCCCCACCCCCCATTTGTGGGCCTCTACTGAGCTCAGTGGAGCGGTTTCCTGAGTCTGCCTAGATTAATGAGTGTGTGTGTGTGTGTGTGTGTACACTTAAGAGTGCATGAAAAAAAGAGTGGGAGAGAATGAGGGAGAGAGTTTGAATCAGTGTGTGTGTGTGTGTGTGAGTGTGTGGTTCTCTTTTGGCTTTCCAGAGACCGCACATTATTTTTGTGAGGGTTTTTTATCTTCAAAGTCACTGTATCCACAAAGTGCCTGTGTTTGCCTTGCTCGCTCGCCATTTTGAAACATTCGCAATCACAGGGCTGTTGTGGACATGACGGCAATCTTGCTTCCACATTAAAAAAGCAACACGACCGAGGCGCATACTCGTGCGTGCGCACATAAACCAACACGCGCTCACAGAAGGCCAGTTTGGAAGACGAGGTGTTTGAGTAAACAGTGTTAGTCCATAAAGTTGTTGCTTTGTGTTTATGGATACAAGTTCCATCGAAATAAATCCAGAGTGCCTATCAGATGCAAAACCCGTAATCAGATTCGGGGATAAATTGCAAACTGCTAAAAATAACTTTCTTTATTGGAGCCAGGTGTGGATTTTTTTGTGTGGGGGGGGGTTTGCTGTGGTGGGTCGTAGTGAGTTGTAGTATGATTCAATCCAGTGGAAAAATAACAGTTTGTCTTTTCTGAGATAATATGGCCACGTGAGCCATGGCTGTGGCGTGTTTATTTATTCTCACAACTTAGTGTGTGTATGTTAATACACAAACACACCCTGAACACATGATTATACAAACACATGCATGTGGTGTAACAGTCCTTGTACACTCTTTTACATTGATTAAAATCTTCTACAATAAAGAATATAGAGGATAACAGTGAAATGGCCATTACCACAGAATAAAGGAGTAGGGTGATGTTTTACAATAATGATTGTAAATGCTTATTTAAGGCCTAGTTACCAAATAAATACATTTATGTGCATGTGCATGAAATATTGATTTAATTTGATTTGAAATGATTTGCCTAGAAAAGTCAATAAGAGTTATATAGCTAGACTATAGATCTTTTTTTTCAATTTTTTTTAAAATACTAATAATTAATAGTGGAATTATAAACTACATTACCCATAATTTTGCTAAAAAAATTATTTTTTTGTGAAATTTAATAAAAAATTTTGAGTAAAAATTCAATTATACACCAGGTTTTTATACACTAACTTTTCTGTTAGTTTTGGCTTTAAATAAAATTTTGTGATAGAAGTCTGTATTGAAGACTTCTTAAAAAACCCTATGTAAAATAGAAATCGGAAAACACTTGTAAAAATTGTAAAAGTGGACGGGCACTATTGCACTATTTAGTGCTGAATGCTGAAAATGTCCAATCAGAGTCAAAGTGTTAAGTCTCGTAAAATGAGAAAATTAAAATGAGAACAGTAACACAACCCCATAAAAAAATATATAAAAACTAGTAATAATCAAACTTTTTGATTAATGTACATCCAAGCTAGTCTGTTTATAAGTAAAAAACTTATTGGAAAGATTTGCGTCAGTTTGAAGCATTTCATGACATTTAAAATAGAGAAGTTATTGCTTTACTGCGACTGAAAAAAGCTATTACGATGTGTGTGTGTGCCTTTACAAGCCTGTAAGGAGGAAAACTGTGTGCCAGGTGTTTCTGATTAGGACCCGTATCAGAAAAAGCCAGAGGAGGGGGGAGTAATGGTTGCAAAGGAGTCCAAAACTCTCCCTTTTAACTCTGTAGCCCATAGATCAACCTCCAGCCGGCTCCCCTGATAGGCTCATAAATACCTCCTCCAAACTCTCATCCCTTATCATACTGTTATTTCTACACTGATTGCAGTGGTTACATGGAAAAGGCCTGATATGTGTCACACTGTGACAGCGCTGACGCATATCCTCAACAGAGAGTGTGTGTGTGTTTGGAAGAGGATTTGATGAACCACAGTGTGTGTGAGAAACATGATGGTCGAGTTACAGAGTTCTGGGTCACTTGTGTAATTTTTTAAACGTTCTGTTCGGTAATCCTTGTATCTTAATTAGGAGACAAATATGGAGAAATATAAAAAAGACAAATTGCTCACTATTAAACGATATGTGTGGCATCTGAGTTTCTTTAAGCTTTGTGCACCAGTTGAACTGATGAATTTGAACTGTATTTGAATTGAGATAAAACATTTAATTTGAACTGAATTAAAATACAGTACAAGAACTGTGTAACTTTTTGAATAAAACCATGCATTATTCAAAATATGTGAAAAACACCTGTGAAAAATCAATGCATCACGTCATTATAACACAGTACATTTTTTTTGTGGAAAATATATAAGGTTATCCCAAAAACATTGCACATTTATTTATCATATATTTATATAATAAATTACCTTTCATTTTATTGGCTGTGGTGAAACAACACCTCCTATATTTTATCCTCAATTAACGTAATGTTTTACACATTTAAGTATAATTTTGTATATTAAAATGTAATATTAAAATTTGAATATGTCACATATCATGCAAGTGTGACAGCTGATTTTATTCAATTAAATTACATTTTAATGATCAAATATGAGATTAATTCAAATTCAAATTCAAATTCAAATTCAAATTTTATGTTGTAGAAAGTATACATTTGTACTGTTAAAAGTAACGGTTTAAAGTCATCTGTGTTTGTTTGTCTGTATGGGCTTCTGTGTGGTTTTGGGAAGCAGCGTTGATTTGTGACACTGAGTTGGAGTCAGGGGCAGAACCAGAGCGTGTGTGAAGCCTGTTGTTGGACAGCGCATTGTAACTCTGTCTGCTTATTTGATAAGAACTCGTCCGTCTGGAAGGAAAATAAACAGTTGAGCGCTCTGTTGCTCAGCCTTCAGAAAGGAGCTGCTACTAGAGCACAACACAATATTTACATCACTGTTTACATCATATTACACACCCCTCTCTCTTTCTCTCACTTCCTTTCCGCTCCTCGGATCTCTCTCTCTCTTTCGCTCTCTTGGTGTTTTGTGTCTCTAACTGTGGCCAGAATGAATGAGAGCTCTAAGAGTGACCTTTTGTAAAGTCAGTATAAAATCGGCAAGATGTGTTGCAAATGCTGTTTCATATTGAATCATAGTTCTGTTTGTGCAGCCCATGTAGAATGTTATTGCAAGAGCTTTACTATGGAAAAAATCCACCAACATTACAATGCAATGTAAACATAATCAGTGAAAATGATGGCAAACAAAGATATTGCCATTATCTATGATATGGTCTTAAAGGCTTGTGTGGATAGCGAAACTAAATTGGTACTAAGATTGAGCCCTGTGGGACCTCACAAGTTAAGAGAAATTGATGAGAAACAAATAACTCCAGTGACAATGTAATCAGTCAAAATGTTTGTCTAGGAAGTATTTCAGGCTATTCTGCCTTTCTCTAATAGTCTCTGTATGTTTATTAAATGCTTTTAGAGTGTGTGTGTGTGTGTGTGTGTGTGTGTGTGTGTGTGTGTGTGTGTGTGCAGGCAAAAAAAAAAAAGAATTAAAGTCATAAAGAGGGAATGTAAGAGAAATGAGATTTAGTTTCCATGTGTTTATTTATGATGGTGACTTTGTGCTGGTCTGTGTAACCCTGCCTCTGGCTATGAGTGACAGATAGAGATCAGAGGGGCTCTTATCAGTCAAGTAGCTCTGCAATGGTCAGACTGTTCTACAATGCAGGGCCTCGGGAAGTCGTGCCGAGATGTTATTATGATGGCATTTCGCTGAGTTCCATGCCAAGACTTAAATATCTTAACACAAAGGAACATTCACCATCCATGCATATTCAAAACAGACTCTAAATATTCAGATTACCTACAAACCGTAACTCCATCTCTGAAAAACAACACTGAAACACTCACTTGTGCATATTCCATTACAAGCTAAAGCATTGTGCATACATTTATAAAATAAACAGTCTGCGAGCTCCCTGGGTGCATATGGCCGGCGCTTAGATTGAATGCTTTGTCAAGAAGGTAATTTTGCTTGCGTGTGAGCCGTCGCTCCCAGGTTGTGTGTGAGGCTCTGTGAGAAGTCATTTTCCGAGCCTGTTATTTGTAGCGAGTGAGATCATGCTCCATTGCTGACACTGAACATAAAGAGGCATTGAGTAAAAAAGAAACCTAGTCCAAGAGTAGAGGTACACACACACGTACGAGGAGAGGTAGATTTACAGAGGTCTGCGCACACACTCGCTCAGGTACACAAGCATACACACAGACACAAGGCTACATTTATTCGCAGAGGAGGACACACATACTGGGAGTGGACCGTCAGTGTAGTGGAGAACCAGAGGACCGTAGGGACTATCGTTTTCCTCGTTAATTATGACCGTCTGGCAAGCCCAGGGTCCAGGAAGTGTGAAGGGGGGAGAAATGGAGAAAGAGTGAGGGTAAGACAAGGAGGGGCGGCGCAGGAGAGACAGGAATCAAGATAGAGAGCTCTGTGTAGGAGGGCAGGGAATGTGGACGATAAAACCAGGTGTGTCTATGGAAAAGGGTAGAAGACACCTTAAATCTCCAGCATATGTCGTCTTTACTCCCCTCTAATGCCTTCTGCAGTCCACCTTAAATCTTCTAAACTGCGGCCTCCCCAGACATCCAACCTGGAAACCAGACTTCTTCCACTACGGGATAAACATTATTCTCCTATCACAGCCCCTCCAGACTGAACACCATCTTTTATTGTTCAGAGTTGGTCAAAGATAGGTTATTTCTTCTTTATTAACGAGCAATATTGAATATTAGATAAACTGAATTAAGGATAGTTCACCTAAAAATTCAAATGATGCTGATTTTGTCTATATATAAAGAAAGCCAACAGGGTCCAAAATTATATTGTATTTAAATAATGAAAAATTAAATTACATTAAAATTATCATATGTTATTAATCCTGTTTTTTGTAGTTTATGAATGTATGCATTTTGAAGCATGTGCTATTTTAGTATTATCTATATAATGTTTAAGCAGTTATTGAACATTTTGATTCTTTATTAGGTTTTCAGTTAAGTTTTATGTGCTTTTGTCATTTTTGTAAGTTTTCTTAGTCTATTTAACACTACTTTTATTTCAGTTTTAGTCTGAGTAATGTTATTTCTTGAACTTAAACTTATTTCAGTTAGTTGCCAAGACAATGTTTTTGAAGTTTCAAAGCGTTATTTTTAACGACTTCTTGTCTAAAAATGAAGGCCATATTGCTCATAATAAAAAATAACCCATAAAAACACAGTGGGAAACACAATAACAAACGTGTACCACTTGATGAACGCAACATAAAAAACCTAAACCACATCATTATTTTTTGCAATCAGGCTGCAAATGAAAACAACACCTTTCCTTAAAAAAAAAAAATCCAGAGGTCATTAAACCAGGTTAAGTCCAGGCCAGACCAGGTCAGGGTTATTCTTGAATGCTCCCCCCATTCCACTTCTCCGAGTCTAGTGGAGCGACACTGGGATTTGAACGGCTCCAGGTCCAATTACTGCAGTCAGCCGCATCTGGAGCAAGTTAACAGGCAGATCCAATCCAACCGCGCCACGGCAACACACGCCCCAGTTTTGACGACACAAGGAATAATAACAATAAAAGCATATCGCGCGCGAACACACACACACACACACACACATAAACTCTCCCATCCAGAAAAATAATAACAGCAATAATACAGCAGGAAATGAAGAGTCACAGAGTCCAGGGCACAAGATCACAGAGCCTTGCGCAGGCCGTACTGTGTACGTATCAGCATGAAATGGGGCTTCGTGAAATGTTTCGCTGAGAGGATTGCGATTTATATGTATTAGTGGTGTGCGTGCATGAACATTTGTACAATTTGTTTGTTTATATGACCTTTCTAAGTTGCAATAATGCAAATACAATATATTTCAGCTATTTTTACTAATAGTTGGGTTTAGTTCTGTGAGCAAAGACTTGGCATAAAGTCTAAAGTTTTCATTGTAGTTAATCAAGCTATCTTTTCATACTCTTTCTTTACTGTATATGATTAAATAAAAATTTCACTTTTATAATGCTACCCAGAGTATGTGATTTCTGTAGTTTCAGTTTCTGAATGATGTTCACACCAATGATGATAATATATATATATATATATATTAAACTAAAGTTGAAAGAATTGTTGTCACGGTACGTTCACACAAAATATAATATCTATAATTATAACTATAAGTTAAAATAATTATACTTGTTGTAAAGGAAAAGTTCACATATAATTAGGATTAGAACTATAAAGTTTAAAGAATAACAATAAATATGAAGATGTATAATATAAACATAACATTAATTACATTAGTGTCCACACCTTTCATTCTGAAAACAAAAATACTGACAGTGATTCTATAGTTGTGATGTGGACTTTCCTATTCTTATAGAATTATAACAGTTAATAAAACTTTATAGTTATTGGCCCTTAAGTGTGTAACTGTTTAGGGCAAGACTTTAAATGTACCAGTAAAGAGTGTTGTTTAAGCACTAAGTGTACTAGGCACTGAGAGCAACTCATTCTTAGTTTTGTCACACTGAGGAAGTGACACAGCTGCTAAGGTCAGCGGTAGACACGGTGCCTGGGGGTCGTTGTCATGGCGCCCGTGTCGAGTAATAAGGTTAGACCCTGAGACTCTTAGCATTCCTGCAAAGGCACACGTGTACACACATGCACACTTCACAAACGCACACAATTAAATAGTGCTGAACACTTTCAGACTTGCCACATAACAAGTGCTGTTCCACAACTACACAAATACAAGACCCACACACACATTTATTAAACAAAACTGTCTTACATAGCAGCGCTTTAAGCAAAGAGCGTGAAAAGCTTTAGGCCACAAGAGCCCTGCCATTTTAAACGTATCCTCTATAATCACTGCAATCATCTACATATCAATCTGTTGGTCTTTGTTATGAAGCTGTGCAGTCGATGGAGGTATTGGTGAGGGAGAGAGCAATGCATGCTGGGAGTAATGCATGCTGGGCCAGAGGCATTCTGGGAGGCAGCTCCCCTGCAGGCTTGGCCTCTGAAATAGCAGCATGGTTAATGGCCCTTTCATGGCTGGACCACAAAGGCTTTTGTCTGTGCCTAATTCAGCCTATGGTGCACAGGGCAAGGAGGGAAAATGGCACCCAGGGCTTGAAATCCTCCCTGTACCTCTCCCTCTCTCTCTCTCTCTCTCTCTCTCTCTCTCTCTGGGATAAGAGACTTTTTGCAGGTCCTTTAATATTACAAAGTAAAGGAAACGTTTTTATGCTTCTTCATTGGAACAGATTTAGATAAATTTATCATTACATCACAGTGAATCATTTGCAGTGAATGGGTGCCGTCAGAGAAATAATCACAATATTCCACACAACGCCAACAAAAAGTTGTGTGTTTGCAATAAACAAATACATAATTCAAACTTTTGTTTCGGGGTAAAATACTTTTTCACTTTTTCACTGTCTCGTCTGAATCAGTATAGATAAATACTTACAGATCAAACATTGTTTATGAGTGAAAACTGTTCAAAACAGTTCTTGGTGGATTCTTGGTGTAAGATGATTACAGGGAACTGTTATTGAATTATGATTATTTTGGCCAGAAGAGACCAATTTTTAATTTAAAATGCCTAATGATGGGTTTTGTTTCTTACCCATTCACTGAAGATGATTCACTGGTAAGTATGTGATGTAAATTAAAATTTTGTTTTGATAAAGAGAAAAACTAATCCACATATTGGATGGGATGGGTGAAGAAAATTTTTGCAAGTTTTCATTTTTTGAGTGAAGTATTTCTTTAAAAAAATAAGCCATGTACTAATATAATTTATATAGGTAATGCAGAAAAATACATTTCATTAATAAATACATAGGATTTGTGTATACAGCAGCATATACAAATGCTGTGATCCTTTGCATATGCAACCTCAGACCACAGATGCACCCACATTTATTTGCACTGCGACGGTGCCAAATGAAGCTGCACATGCCAAACGTGAACCATAAATTGCAGCATAACATACACACTTCCAAACATCCGTAACTCTATCGTCAGAGAGCCAAACCGTGTACATCACCTATAAACTTCACAAAAACCACAAAAGACAAGCCACAGCCATTCCTTATTATTGCTGCCTCTCAGTTGTGGAATTATTTGTGTAAAAACAGCGAACTAATTATACATTATCACAGGTTACATATGACATCGGATAGCTCCTATTAAGTTACCTGAGACCAATCTAATTAGAAGAAGAGGGCAACAAGTCAAACTTGTCATCACTACACACCAAATTTTGTAATACTGGTTGTAGTAATGACACCTAATAATTTGAGCTTTTCATTGCTATTCGCATGTGAATGTGTGTGTGTAAGTGCTATATATGTATATATATGCTATATATATATATATAAACATGTAAATATGTTGTAAATATATACTGTATGTGTACTTTATATATACATAATAAATATACACAGTACACACACATATATAATGTAAACCAAACTTTTATTTTGGATCACATTTGATCATTAGATAGCGATAATATATATATATATATATATATATATATATATATATATATATATATATATATATATATAAACAGTATATACATCCATATACTTCATTCAAAATGAGTTATATATACATACATATTTTTGTATTTTATAAAATTGCCGATTCCCTTGAAATAAAACCTGTGAATGGAGTTTCTATTGCTTTACTGTACTATTTGATTTCAGTTTCTGCAGTCACTGTGTAGCCCAGCCCACCATGGCATCTCATTGGCCCAAAATCTAACGTCTCATAACTCTACATGAAACATCAGTTTTTACTGATTTTTTAATGAAGAAATGACTGAAGCTAAAACTGGAACAAATTACTAGAACAGTAATTTGAACTCAAAAACTCTTCAAAAAGGTTTTTCCTGGGTGTTATGGTAGAGTATGTTACAGTGCTTTATAATATATTTTTTTTATTAGTGGTAATAGCTTAGACCCACCTGCATGCTAAGACTGATGACACGATTAGAACAATGAGCAGTATTGAGGTTCCTCTAATTACTGGAGCAATTACAGCATGTGTGCATGCCAGCAGAGTGTGTGTGTAAATTGGAGAGGGTCTGATTGTTGGTGTGTCAACTGCAGCTGTGTCCACATGGGCAGAGAGCCTGCACAGCTAATAAGCATGGAAGTCTAATTCATCCTCTGCTATAACATCAGCTCTCATGCCAAGCAAACCAAAAAGAAAAACATGTGGCTCTGACATGGCATGCAAAAACCAGGCAAGACCAACCACACACATCGCCATATAAAAGACTCGGAGACGTTTACTTTCACCTGAGGAGCAACAGGTGACACGGAAACACAAGGTAGTTAGTATTTTTAACTTACTAGTATCTATTTAAAGTTATTAGTGTATATTAAAATTGCTAGTTAACTACACTCCAAAGATCTGTGTAGGATTCACTCTGAAACTATTTTTGGTCCCACTTTGCATTAGATGGCCTTAACTACTATGTAATTACATTTAAATGGATTATTTGATACAATGCTCTTATTGTGTACATTCTATTTTTAAAAATGCCTATATGCAATTAGGTAAAATCTGTAATTAATTTCCATAATTACATTTATAATTACACTCTTGAGCCATCCCTTACACCTTAACCCAAGCTTAAACCTACCCATACCAACAAACCTGTCCCTAACCTTACCCGTATACCTCCTCAATAGAGGCAAAAGAGTTTTGCAATACAATACAATACAATAAGTACTTATTGTGCTTATATTTTTTAATGTAAGAACAAAGTAGTTAAGGCCACCTAATATAAAATGTGACCCTATTTTCTCACAGAACTTGCTAATAAGTTTTTGTGTGTGTGTGGTATCTTACATTTTATTATACATACACAGTAGACAATAGGAGGAAGTATTAAAGGAAATTAATGGGAAGCGGTTTTAGTACAGTTGGAAACATAGGATGTAGTTCAGGAAACCAATAGAAAGTCGCATTATTATAGTAAGAAGTACTATTTGAACAGTTACTGATAGCTTAAAATTAATTTCCTATTGAATATAATGAGCTATAGTGAGATTTAAACATTAAAAATAGTTGTCATTTAAAAATGTATATATTTTACTAATTAAATGTTTCGTTTTTAAGAAATACATAGGCCTAGCCAAACACTTAGCCATAGTTTTCCATGCTGAAATAACCGTTCAGGTAAATGGTGGGAGGTCTTGTAGAGCCGTTCACCACTGACCATGTCTGTAATGGTATGATGTTTGCCAGAATGGTCGGTTATGAATAAACCCGTTGGCTCCGAGAGACCCATGCGGGGGTCCTCACGGTGAGGTTTTCCCGCACAACACGGCACAGCTGCGCCTGCGGGACTGCCGCTTCAATAGACGGGGGTCAATGCAAACCGAGCGCATACCAAATCAGGGAGAACAGAGAGGCAGCGGGAGGGGGAAGGGCTCCGTATCCAGCGCGCGTAACCTTAAGAACGTTCACGTTTCGCGCGAAGATAACGCAAAGTTCTCGTCACGAACGTTCCAATCAAGCTATAAAGGCCATCTCTTTAGTCGAGACAAGCGTGAACTGCGCTGAGATTCGGGAAGGAATCTTTATTGTTCAGATCCCTCCTCCTTCTTGGGAAGTGGGAGGGCCCGAGAAGTTCCTCGCAAAAGGGAGAATTGTTCCAGGACTCAGTCATCCAAAAACGTCCTTTCAATGCAAGAACTTGGGGAGCCGAAGAAAATGTCGGTGCTGCTGCAGCAGTGAATTACCGAGGCAGTGGCGGTTTGCGGGGAAAAGAAGGAGAGGGATTGCAGTTTTGTTGGATTAAACGGCGAAAAACGTTGGGGAAAGTCGACCAACGCAAAACTAGTGGATTCAACTCCAAACTAACGTTACTGCACGTTTTTGGTAAGTCTCTCTCCTCCCCCCAAAACATCTCTTGTTTTTAGGAACCCCACCATGCTATTCTAATAGCTTACTCTACTTTCCTTCCCCTTTCACGGTATTTCTTACATTTCAGCACTTTTGCGAATACTCACCCTGTGGAAATGATCGCGTGTTGTTAATCTCTGAAATATGCCGTTTTATATTTTTTTTGGGAAAAGATGCGGGTGTTAGCCAACTAGCTATTTTGTTTCGACGTTCTCTTATCAGATTGCTGTAATAGATTCCCGACTCTCCGAGGTTACCTTTTGTTGCCCATCTTCTTCCAAAAAGTATTTAGTCGTTTTATTTGTGACGGTATTTGATTAAAAGACGGCAGACGTTTAATGCGCTTTGGCTGCGGCTGTGATGTTCATTAGTCCCCTAATGCTAATCATAGGCAACGTTAAAATACGTCTGCATTTAATGAGAATTGGTATATGTTTGTATTAACGTGTCTTTGTCAGAGTGTCAATAAACGTGTTTTAAAGTATCTTAAAAGAATACATGAAAACTTTTGCATAGTTTTACAGGCCTCATTCAGCTAGTTGACATTACTGTCCTCAACAAAACTTTACACTTTAATAAATCATGCATGTTTATATATTTTGCCATTCTATGCTGACATTTTTGACTTTGTTTTTTTATGTTGATAAAACAAATTTGTCAAATGTTGATAATTGTTGGTCATTAGGAAAGTGTGCCTAAAACATCACAAACAAAGTTGTTTGTTTGTAAACAATTACAAAGAGGTGTTGTAGCAGTTGTGTAAAATATTAGCTGTTATCTTGTTTCGCCTCATTGGGTCTAAAATGAACGTTTCTATAACTTTTTGTTCCTAATCAGTCATCGTTTTGTCTGTTAGACATAGCTACATGTAAGGAAAGAACACGCTTGTGAATATTTAGTTATCTAAACGGCATAATATGATGAATAATAAATACACAGCAATGAATAAATATAAAAATAAACAAACCATTCATAATGCATGTTTTATTGTAGTCTAATAACCTATGCTGACTTTTTTTTAATAAGAAAAAGTTATGAAAATTATACTGTTTATTTGTTAAGCCAAACTACATGGTTGATTTCTGATATTTGACTTGCAAAATGTTCATACAGACCTGCATGCTTATTATAGAGTAATGCCAGGACAATACTGTTACAAACCTGCCAATGTAGTTTACCAGAGCCCCAAAATGTTAGTGCCCAGGTGCTGCATTGTTCTCGAAAAAGAAAGAAAACTGTGAGGAATGCCGGCTGACCTTGCGTTCGTTTCTAAACTAGTTGATAGATTCTTGCGAGCCGGATCGCTCTTCTCGAATGCCAAGAATTCAATCTGAGGAAAAACTGTGGTAGCTGGTTTTTGCTCAAGATGATTGGTGGTCGGGTGGATCAAAGTTGTTCCATAATTGATTCCAGTCTGATTATCTTGTTGGCTTTCATAGTGCTCTGACCTTATTTGGTTATAATGCTGGGAAGGCCTATTAGCTATGCACAGATGGATGCACAGATTTCAGATGACATGCCCTCACTGCTCCGCATTCTTTCGGTGTAACAGGTATCCCATAGCTGAGCCAGAGAGGCCCGTCTGGGGATTTGGAAAGGTTCATAAAGGCATATAGATGAGAGGGACGAGGCCGATCAGGTATCAGCGTGGTAGAGATGTCAGGGATGTGACATATGTCTTTTAAATGCTCTTGTTTTCATAGAAAAATAGACAACGAGGCTGTAGGCGTCAGCATTATGAACTCATTTCTAGTGTGTGTGACCAAATGAGAGCTGATTAGTCTTGTTAAATGTGGAGGTTTTCTGTTGCCGCAGAGGTTTTTGGACCAGCTTATTGTTTTCTTAAAGGGTGTAACTTTTACTGTTAATTTGCAGAAGAAGGCTGTGTAATAAAAAACTCCTCCAGGTTGGCTTTCATGTCTGTTTCAGCGGGTATGTTCATGCAGTCATAACAGCCTAGAGGCAACAATCTGCGGGTTTGTGTGTTCGTGCGGGTAAAAGATGCTCTCCAATCAGGATTATCTTCTCATAGTGGAATGCACGGCGTGTCAGTCTGCTATTTCCAAACGTGCTCTGAATTATCCAAAGCTCAAAAGTACAGCAGCTGTCAAGAGGCAATTTTTAGCCCGCAGTGAAGAATAATAGTCTCTGAAATATAAAGTCGCTGTTGGGGCCGCACCTGGTTGAGGTAATTTAGTTTCAGAGCATTCTCCGTTTCATTAGGCACATGATAACACCTGGATGTCCAGGTGGCTGGTTGACTTTCTCACTTTCTCATATTTGTTTCCTCTTGTTTTCCTGAAAACCCTAATTGTATAAGGGGTAGTTTACCCAAATAAGAAAATTAGCTCACTCCCAGCCTGTCCAGAATACTTTTGTTCTTTATCAGAACAGATTTTGGAGTAATTTAGCATTACATTGCTTGATTACCATTGGATCCTTTGGAGTGAATGGGTGCCGTCAGAATGAAAGTTCAAACTGTTGATTAAAACATTGCAATCTAAAGGTAATCCATACACTTCCAATGCATCAGTTGAAGACATGTGAGGTGAAAAGCTTCATTTGTTTGTAAGAAACATTAAATCTATAAATGGCTAAGACTCCTCTAATTTGCTTGTAAATGGTGCTTGATCTATGCATATTTCTCTCCTGATTCAGTCAAGACCATTTTTTCACTAATTATGAAGAAATGTTTATGGATAGAGGTTCAAAATTAATACGCATATAAATTTAATACAAACATACAATTTTTGTTAACTACTTGTAGGTTGTGGTCTCATTCTGACAGCACCCATTCACCGCAGGATCCATTGTTGATCTAATGATGAAATGCAAAATTTCTCTGTTTTGACGTAGAAACAAACTCATCTTGTGTAGCCTGAGTTAATGATTTTTTTATTTTTTTAAAGCAATATGTCCTGAAGTACTTGGTAATGGGTTACCTTGTCGCTTCACTAGTCGTTGTGAACACTGTATTATGTCAAGCGTGTGTTTGACTCGAGTTGTCTCTGACATCAGGCAAACGCACAAACATAGAGGCATGTTGCTGTTTGTGTCAGTGTGTCTGTTGCAAGGCGGTGAGATCATTGATAAACTCCAGACCTTGGTAAGTAAGCAGCGACTGTTTGCAGACAAACAGCTCAGTGTGTGTAAAGCTGATATTTGTACAAAGATTAAGAATCGTTTGACAAGCACAGAGTAATGGAGACATTCTCACAAGACCATTCACACTCTCTCGATAACTCGTCTTTAGAGACCTATAGCTCACTGTCAGAGTCACGCACATGCTCTGAAACAGTTCTACAAACACTTACTCCATTGGCTGTCCAGGGTAGATTATACTTTCTGATTGGAATTTTATACAAAAAATTATCATCAAATTCACTTAGTAGTTCGTTAACTATTTTCTCTCCGTTTCAAACATAAGGTTTTTAAAGAGTTTGTTAAATGCTTTATAATTTTTGATTCGCAATATATACTACTTTTTAAAAGTTTGCGATCTGTAAGATATTTTAATCTGCTCACTAAAGCCGAATTAGTTTTATTCTATTAATAGAATAAAAGGTATTATTGCGATATTACTCCAATTTTAAATAGTCTAACTGTTTTCTATTTTTATATATTATAAGCTATGGTTTATCTGATTTATTTATAACATAAAGCAGTTTTTTTTTTCAGCAGCAATTACTCCAGTCTTCAGTGTCACGTGATCCTTCAGAATTCATTCTAATGCTGATTTGGTGATCAGGAAACAAATCTTTTATAACATTATAAATGTCTGTGCTGTCATTTTTGACTAATTTAATGTGCCATTGCTAAATAAAAATCATACTCACCCCAAACGTTTAAACAACAGTGTTATAAACATGTCCTTCAGCATAGCTGTTTTGTTTTGCGATGAAGTAGATAGGCTGTTTTCCTCATCTTTATGCCTTTTGGACAGCAAGGTATGTTCAGAAGCCAAAGGCTACTGTATTGTTTTGCAGTTTAGGGTTTGTTTATTATGTGGTCGGTGTTGCTTTTGATGTGTCTGCAAACTGTGTGGTCATGGATGTTGCAGGTGTTTACAGTTGACAAGGGCTTCCTTTGCCAAAGCCAGACCTTTGGCTCTGATTTGACATTCACCATACTAAAACCGTTTTTAAAAGACATTAAAAGACACTTTTCAGCTTTAAATGTCCTATTTTGTTTGCTTTTTTGACTGTGTTGTATCAATGACATTTACAGTCATTCACCCGGGCATTTTTGCACGAGTGTGTTATAAACAGTTTTATGATGTTTTATTTTTATTATATATTTTCATTTCCCACCCCATTCTGCCTGTTTTCATTCCGATCTTTGGAACTGGGCTCTTGCTGGCGAGCACGCAGGCAGTCTAAGCTCACTGAGTTCCTGTTGAATAATGTGGAGAAATTGCTTTAGATTTATAATTGGTTCCATTCACTATGATGGAAAAGCTGCCAGAGCAGCAGGGGCCCCTCCGTTTCTTCCCTCTCCCCGCTCATCTGCACAGCTATAAGCTCTGTGTGGTTTTACAAGAAAATATGTTCAGTATTAATTTCTATTCTTTATTTTGTAATGCACTTCACAATGGCTGCATGTGTTTGAAAGTGTAAAACATTTGTCCTGCATCATGATTTGAAAAGTGTTTAATTCTGTTAGATTCATTTGTTAACTTGTAGTTAAAAAGTGATTTAGTTGAATTAGACTGTTTTTGCAAATAAGAATGTTCAACGCACAAACCTCACATATAATATATCTTGTTATATATATATTATTATAGCATTGGCTAATATTCTGTTTGTAAGATGTGTGCGACGTCATCTAAGCTCATTGGACCCATTTACTGATTGACAATATTTTACATCAAGACAGTTTTGTAATGGATTTTTGGCAAACTGAACCTCTTATAATACCTGCCTTGGTGGGGAGCAGCACGAAAACAGAGTCAGTCTAATCCTAACTGACAGTTCCCATCGTCTGGCCAAACGAAGGTATGCAGTCACATGACCATCCAGCTCAAAGTAGCCATGCTCAATAATTAGCGTGTGCTAGTTAATGCTGCCTTGTTATATGAATTATGCAAATATCAGGGTGCTTAATTGATCAGAGCCCCTGGACTTGGCTCAATCTTTTGCTCGTTAATCCATTGAGTGGGTCTCATTATTGTATTTTTGGGCAGGGGTGGTTGTTGCTCATTAATAGACTAAAGGGTACGGGGGTATTGGCCTTGTTAGTGGTGCTTTTGATGTTTAATTTTCCGGCATGGGAACGACTGATGTCTTTGCGGTGAATTGTGGGAGTCTAGGCAGACCTGGAAAAGATTCTGCTTTGCTTACACCTGCTAATCTGTCCTGAGAGCCATGAGAACGTTCCAGAGGATTACGTGATGCTGAAGAGCCCTTAAGGTAAAGTCATGGTTGTGGCAGCAGGTGAACTATGCCCAGAGTTTAGTCTGGGTGATATATTGAATATTCATGATGGGGATATACAATGAAGCAATGTTTTAAATACTACAGTGATTTTAGTGGCCTTTTTATTTGGCCTAAAGACAAGTTTTTCCTTGTCTTACTACATAGTTTCACCGTTGATATGAACTTTGTTTTGAAGTTTGCAAAGTTCAAATGGTTCAGTAAATCAGTTAAAAAGTCAATAATCTGTTTACATCAATCAGAAGAGCTTACAGATCGGAAACTTTTGAAACGTAGTAAGAAGATTGGATTTATTTATACAGTGCTTTTAAAAAAAAATTAAAAATGAACTGCTTAAACCTATTTTAGATTAACGCATAGAAACAGTTTACTGAAAAACAATGTGGAACAATGTTTTGTTTTACTGTACCTGTTTGGAGGTTATTATTTACTTAAGAAATTAATACTTTTATTCAGCATAGTCCCCAATCAACATTTAACACATTTGTAATGTTACAAAAAAAATCTCAGAAATTTTTTTGGGATTTCTACAAAAATGTGGAGCAGGGCTCTTTGGTAATGATGAGAAATCTTTCTTAATCAACATATTATTATGTTGATTTCTGAAGGATAAGGTGTCACTGAAGAAAATCAGCTTTACCATCATAGAAATAAATAAATTCTAAAGTAGAAAACAGTTATTTTAAACTTGGAAACATTCAGTGGAGGTTTGGTCAGAATGGTGGTTCCTGTGATTGCAGACAAATATTTTGAGCTATTCTTATTCTTATATTATTACAGAACATTAAAGCATGTTGTTAATCTGTAAAGAGGCCAGCCTTTCAGTAAAACTCCCTCCGAACTGTACTTTCTCCATTTTTGTATCCTTCAGCCAAATGGCCAGCAAACTTCCAACCATCCACCATCTCGATTTCCCCCTTCTTCGGTCAATCACCAGTTGACATCCACTCTCTAATTTGGATCCCTGAAGCTTAGATCTCCCCCCCCTACACCCACCCCCACATCCTCTAACCACTTTCGGCTCTCCATCTCCCCCAGGCCAAAACTGCAACCCTCACTTGTCCATTGAGCTGCCCCCATCAGCTCTTCCTCTGGCCCTTCTGAGAAACGTCTCTCCTTTCACAGGGGGCCGTAGGGTTATTGTCCGTGCGCCGGCTCACTGCTTTACAATGACTCTCCACTCTATTAAGGTGCGTTCTGCCTGTTACCGTCGCCCGGAGCAACGGGCCTCCCGCATGGCAGATATGCGCTGTGGCATTGTGGGCCATGGGCCCGCGCAGGCAGTTGAACCCAGCACTCCTCACACTTGACACCGCATGTGTTTATCTAAAGGGGGGGTATTGTGATGTTTGGAGAATCGAGGATGGGTCGGGGGGGTCTGAAGGACATAAATAGGGTGAAGGGAGAGAGGGGTGATAAATATTCAGAAGGAGCTAAACCCCACCTCCTCCCCTCACCTCCTCGTTACTCTTCTCCTCCCTCTGTGCGGAAAGCAGATGGAATGTGAACGGTACGAGGGAGGCCCACGGGCGGCCGAGAACGGTTTTATCCAATTAGTAGGGTTGTCAAAATGAATTTCACACAGGCTGGAGGACAATAGTGACCAGAGTGGCCCTAGAAGAAAGGACTCCATTTAGTGACAAAGAGGCATTATGAAGTCACTTCAGCATTATGCTTTTTGTCTCTCTTTCTTTCTCCCTTTCTCCTATAAACAGAGTCTAAACGCACATGCCTTTGTACCGCTCTTATCCAGATGCTCAGATCAATGCGATCTCTGCTCTCTAAAGGGGTCACATACTTACACAGCAGCATTTTTTCACTTACAGTATTGTTTGACTCCCCCTGCCTGTGCATTGTTGGTGAAGAAGGAAACAAATTACAGCGTTATGAATTATTTCCTGTGACAGTTGTGACTTGAAATAAATGCGAATCGTTTGTCTCGGAGCAGGTGATGACATGAGCGGGATTGGGCATATGTGTCTGAGTGAAGTGTGTGTGTTCAAGGGGATAATTTCTGACGCCTGAGACAGGTGGCTTGACAGTCAAGGAGACACTTTTGCCGCCTTGTCCAAACCTATAGGGCAGCTGTCCTGTTCCTGTTGACAGCACAGCTTTATTGGCTCCAAAGAGCTTGATAGTCTGGGTAGATGCTGTAGTTTATTTGATGCAAACGCCTGGCCTGGTTTTCACAATGCAGTGGGATTGATAAGGAGCATAAATAATAATGGCTTCAGCTTTATTGATAGAGCTGTTATTTGCCTGGTCAAATCAGTTCTATGCTATATGTTTGTTTTTATGCATACATAGAGATTTTGTCATTTGTGGGGTATCGAAGGTGGTTGTTTTTACAAACTCTGCTGATTTGATTATTTTGTCAAGGTAAAGTTCTATAAGATTTTGTGGGAATTATGCTAAATTATTTCTTAATTTTTAGGAAAACGTGATATGTAAAATATTGCACACAATTTATTTAATCAAAATATTTTAGATAAAACATTGGCAGGGCAAATGTTCTCAACTAGTCTAGATGGGAAAAAAATGAATGTTTTGCAACAGTTTTTATTCACTGAAAGTTGGTTAAAATGCATTTGTAATGTTTTACAGGCTGAATGATTGATGTTCAGGTCCTCAACAGCACCTGACAATTGATAAATATTTGGCAAAGTAATATACCTATCTAACTTCAGTGAGACTTTTTTTGACAGTCAGTTAATACACAGTACAGCAGAAAAAAGGTGCTTTGTCAGTGTTTTGCCATGTTTTTGTCCATTGGAGGTTGTAAAAAAAAAACACATTTTCAGTGTGTGACACCCATATACACAACTACACCTCACAGTCACTGGCTGTGGTCAAAACATACCTGAAATCATCTACACCTAGAATTGTAGTAATGGATGTAGTTGTAGTATTAACAGCAATGTCACCAGTTGTAGTTTTACTGTTCTTAATAATTGCAATCGTTATCAAACATGGTGGTAAATCATTAATTTTAGCATTAATATGAAAAGAGCAGTAACGTGAGCCAATTATTGACCTGATTAAAGCTGATGACTAAACGTGGAGAACTTGAGTGTTCACTTAACTTGACAAGCAGCTAGCTTTTACCACTTTGAGTATTTGCTTTGGTCAGTATGGTCTTAGCTACCCGATGTGCCTGGAATCAGCGTCACATCGTTTCCACTTCAGAGACGAGAAACAAACAAGCTAATGTTGTAGCGGACAGCGGCATCCATCAGCGTTTTAACACATATGGTAATTAAAATGATGAGTCCAACATTTCCAAATCAGTCAGACTAAATAACATCTCTCTGCAGCTTTATGCAGACAGCATAACTTGTTTATTTCTGGTGTTGGAAACGGAAAAACATTTATTTAGGGCCAACCCCAAAGTCTGTAAATGGCACACATTCTATTCCGTCAGCAGAGTTTGGCTAATAGCTAATGGCTATGTACCTACCAGCTCCAGAAAAACAACTCCAGATCCCAAGACGCAGACTTCATTTATTTTTGCAGGGTTTTTTCTAGAGTTGCATCGTGTGGTTCCCTCCCATGTTTGAGCTCTCAATCTTTCTGTGAGGCTTCATTAATCATTACTTACAATTGATGGGAGTAGAGTTGTGTGTGTTTGTGTGTGTGAGAGCGAGAGATTTGCAGTCTGGGAGCAATGGACCACCCTCCTCCTCCTGACGGGAAGTTGTTAGTTTAACCTGACAGGAAAGAATTCGGGAAACTTGGCAGTAAGAGTCAAGGGAGAGAAACGCTCCCTTTCCTGCATTAACTGTTAATACACTAACCATTACTCTTTTTCTCCCGCTTGCTCTTTCTCCCTCGGTTTGCGTCTTTGTAGGGATCACATTACACTACTCAATATTTCCAGAAAACACAAATGATATCACCCCCACCCCATTGTCCTTTGTGTGCAGGTCTTTTTCTTTTAAACCCGCCTGTATCGGTTACACCTGAGTGAGGGGCTCAGATTTCCCCTCTTCTTATCCGGGCACCCGTCTCAACAGTTCGACCTGCTGAATGTGGGTTCAAGAGGTTGTGTGTTTCAGCATGTGTTCTGTGAACTTGTAGGAAAAGGTTGTTTCAGGAATAGCTGAACACCATTTTTGCACCCTTAAAGTGGACCATGGGATAGGAAAGCTACCTAACATTAGATTAGGATCATTAATAAAAAGTCTTAATACTGATGAAAGCTGTTTTTATTTGGTCAAAGCTATAGTGAAACTATTGTGTAATATTACTACTGTTTTCATTTTTTATATAATTACAAAAAATATTTTTTTCCTGCCATTACTCTGGTTTTCAGTGCCACATGATTCTTCAGAAATCAGTCAGAAATGTGCTGATTTAGTGTTTAATTATTTATTCATTAGCATTGGAAAGAGTGTTTTCAGGGATTTCAGGGTTTCATTAATAGAAAGTTCAAAAGACATTTTGTATCATTGTATTCTAAATGTTATTATTTTCACTTATGATCAGTTTAATATGTCCTTGCTGAATGTACTACTTTCTCTCAAAACAAAAAACTACTTAATGTAGTAAATCCATTTACTGCATGACTTGTAAATGGATTTGGCCCTAAATCTGTTGTCTTTTCTTGTTTTTGGCAACTGTATGACCCAGGTTGTGTTTTGTGTGTTTGTTGGTTCATAACTATACTCACCACACGCGCAATGTAATGTCACATTAACTTTATTTTCAGCTGGTGACCTCTATCTCTTTCTCGCTCTCTCTCACAGGGGTAGTGTATGGAAGATGTCTGGGATATTGGATTGGATGCCCTGGGAAAGAAAGCGGAAGATTCGAGTGTTGTGTGCCCTGGGTGCTCTGCTATGCTGCCTGCAGGATAGTGCAGCTGTTAAAGGTGGGTTTCTGATGTCTTGGTTCTCCGTTACCTATTTCCACCAAAACTTCATGAAGTTTTTTGAGTTTGACACCTATTATATTTGTTTTGGAAGTGATATATTTATTTATCATCATTATTATGTCCCACTGTCTCTTTCTAGATGACATCCCAGTCTTCACAGAGGAGCCTCTCTCCGTGGTACAGAAACTGGGAGGCAGCGTGACCCTGCATTGCAGCGCCTTGCCCAACCACGTCAACATCAGCTGGCGTCTGAGCGGCAGAGAGCTGCCAACTGGGGGCGACGAAGAGCTGGGAGTGCTGGTGCGGCCCGGTTCGCTCTACATCCCCTCCCTTACTAACCTCACCGTGGGCAGATACCAGTGTGTGGCCACCACCAGCGTTGGGTCCTGCGCTAGTGTTCCGGCCAATGTTACTGCAGCTAGTGAGTACACACGCTCACATTTGTTGTATACATATGTACACACAGTGTTGTGAACTTTTCTGTGCTGAATTCAAAGAGCTCTGTAGTGTGTGGTTGTGTGCCAGCTGTACTGCTAGTGTGTGTGTGTGTGTTTGCACTAAATTAGTCAGTGTTGGAGCACGGGAAGGGGCGTGTAATGTGACCCACCATAATGCTTGTGCGTGTGTGTACGGGTGAACCACGGGCCCCATTAGTGAAGGGCCTCCTCCCTGTTCTCCATTGCTTCCCTCTTTTCATACGCGGAGACGGAATGGAAAGCGACAGAAAAAGAATTGAAAAGCTTCTGCATATACTACCATTTAAAAGTTTGGGGTTGTTGTAATTTTTTATATTTTCTAATAATATTTTTTACTGTATTTTTTTAGTATGTAAAATGTAAATCCTTAAACTTCTGAATGGTGGTACGCATTGGGTTAAAAAATCTGCAATGTCTGCAGAGAGTAATTCTTTTTTTCTCATTCATTACAGCGCTTTCATTACAAATCATATTATTACCATAATCATTTAAATAAATAGTTGAACAGTCTTAAAATCTTTTTTTGTCTCCCTTTTATAGTGATAGTTCATCCAAAAATTTAATTTCTTTCATTAAATGCTCACCCTCCTTTTGTTCTAAATCTGTAAAGCCTAAGATATTTCTGATGTAAGCTGAGCTTTTTGACACTGCATATTGACAATAATGTAGCTACCATGTTCAAGGCCCAGAAAGGTAGAAAGGACATTGTTAAAACAGCTTCATTGCTAAATTGATATCACAGAAATGTCAAAATCCTTATTTTTATAAACTGAATATATTCCACATACGAAATTCTAAAGAGCTGTTTGCATGCATGCGTGTTTGTGTGATAGTGGAAGCAGTGTAGGTTAGGCGGGACTAGTCGAGGCAGGATCTTCTGTCAAGATGAGACGCGACATGAGATTCTTGACACCATCTTCACCTCCCCAAAGCAGGCATGCTTTACATCACCCCCCCTCCCGATTTCCCTCTCTCGAACTCTGCTCATAGCATTTAATGGTGCATTGGATTTCAGTCCTCTCAAAGCTCATTTGTTTTGTTCTGACTTTCAGCCTCCCTCGTTTAACTTTGACTCTCGTACATTTGCTAGATGTAATTGATAAGGACTATGAATTAGAAGTGGAGGGCTAGGGGTGCGCAGATGCAAGCTCTTAGCTGGGGCCCCCTGTCTCTGACGATCCCACGTCGGCCCCTCGCTCTAATTTAATAAAGACCTCCTCCTTTAGTCAGCCAGAGGTTGGACGGTTCCTCTGGGAGGCCGCTGCGTGTGATCGCGAGCCTGTAGTTGTCTCACGTCTCCATATTTCAAAGCTCTGCCCATTTGTTTTTGCTCTGTGAAAGAGCTTGGCTCTCCCTGGTATCCGTCTCTGTAGGAATCCTGTCTGAAGAGTCTCCCACTGGGGAGGCCGTTGCCTGCCTGAGCATTATTTCAAACTCTCCTCTTAAATTCCTCCACAGACAAGTGAGCCTCCCGTGTCCTTCCAGCCAAGAAACATTCCTTCGGCACTCTCTCTCCCCCTTTCTTCCCTCTCTCTCGCACACAACACACACCTCTTCACATATGTTTTTAATACATGGCGTAACTAATTCTCAATAAACTCTTGGGCGAACTTGTTTTTCTTTGTCGTCTTTTAGGCTACACGTAGCCTGGCCAGCGATATCCCACACAATAGTTACTGCATCATCTCAGTATGAGTTTTAAACATCATACAAACATGAGCACTCATACACACACACAGGCACAGCGGCCCCAGACATAAAAATGATGAATGCTAAGTAACCGTGCAGCATGTATGAAAGCATTGCCAAGTGGAGTTGGAAACGTGTCTGATCTATTTTATAAATACTATTAATCCTGAATGGCTCCCAGCATTCCCTGCTCTCCAGGCCTCCAGGAGACTTAAAATGTACCGCATGCACGCAAACAAATCTCACATTCACCCTTTACCTCCTCACTTTCACTCACAAACATATTAGAATTATATAAACATTTGCTTCACAGTTTTTAGTTGTACTCTGCCACTGTTTTTTTGCTCATTCGCCGTAAAACAGTTTAAATTCAGTCCATATGACTCGTATGCAGTGTTCCAAGTCTTTTGATGTTATATGATTGCTTTGTGTGAGGAAGAGATGGAAACCGAGTAGCTTATTTATACGCTGACAACTAGCATCTAGCCTCAGTCCACATCTTTACCCAAAGTCATTATATGGCTAGATTTGAATTACAAGTTGTTTTTTGTTTTGGTTTTCACCAAGGCTGCATTTATTTAATCAAGATTACAGTGAAAACAGTGATATTATATTGTGAAATACAAAACAGTTATTTTAAACTTTTTAATATTTTAGAATGTATTCCTGTGCTGGCAAAGGTGAAATTTCAGCATTAATACTCCAGTTTAGTGAACCATCATTCTTTAGGAATCACTCTAATATGCTGATTTGTTGCACAGAGACATTTCTTATTATTGTCAATGTTGGAAACAGTTGTGCTACTTAATGATTTGTGTGGTGTCCTATTTTATAGGATCATAGGATTTAGAAAAGAAATCTTTTGTACCCTTTTTTAAAGTTTTTAATCTCTTGATCAGTTTAAAGGGATAAAAACATACTGACTTCAAATTTTTGAAAATTAGTGTATATGACTCTTGATTTTGTATAAAACATTTAATTTTAATGTTTTCTCTCTCTTTTTTTTTTTTTTTTTTTACTCTTCTCGCACACCTGAGGGGCAGGAATGTTTTGAGGCGGAGGAGGGGTTAAAGGTGTTCTTTGAGGAATTTAGGAGAGGTATGGGGCGGTGGGGGATGCTGGCAGGAGTGGGCTGTAAAAAGACACTGATTGATTTAGCAAATGGATCGTTTTCCCCCCAAAACAATCTCCACCCTGCTCTTAGCCTCATATCCTGGAAATCTCATCGCCCAAGAAATGATTTCAAAAAGCTATTTCACTTCAAAAACCAAGCGATGATTACTTTCAGAGTACAGATGCAGCCGGTGTCAAAGAGTTTATCAGATGCTGATTATTTAAGCGCTCATCTCATCCATCATTGTATGTCCTTGGTTCCAGGAATACTTAACAAAGAGCTTTTTTTAATCTTTACCTCACAGATCTTTTGGCTCTGTTGTACATAACTTCAAGACGTGTCAGACGCCAAGGAATATAACTAAACTCTGGAGAACAATGAAACGATTTGATTTGTGAGAGGAGTAATGAACAGTTGGGGAGATATTTGATTAAGTTCGGGGTTTTTTCAGGACAGCGCTGTGCAATTTTCCTCGTCTGCCTTTGGAAAATATTCCCTTCACAGAATGACACACAGACTTACTTAGACAGACTTATTCCATTTTATTGCAATCCAAACTGCTTTTCCTCCCTTGAAACTGAAGAGATGGCCGACCTTTAGCCTTTGACCTCATTTTAGCCTGGGCTGACTTGAGCTTAAGGAAGCTAGACTTTCTGTCTCTGTTTTTCAGAGCTATTGGGTGTCTGCCCATTTGATATCCCAGTAAAAGTCCTAAGCATATGCACTCTAAAGCGTCTCGGTTTCCTGAATGGAATACAAAGAGGCTTTCAACTTCGAAATGCTCAAAACCAACACTTGGACTTTTGAGATTTCTTTTGCTTTTCTTGGTTTAGTGTATATGCTATATGGTTGAAAAATGTATCATTCTTGTGTGTTTGCGTGCAGAGCTGCGTGATTTTGAGCCAGATGACCAGCAGGAGATCGAGGTGGATGAAGGGAACACAGCAGTGATTGAGTGCCATCTGCCTGAGAGTCAACCCAAAGCTCAGGTCCGCTACAGTGTCAAACAGGAGTGGCTGGAGACTTCTAAAGGTACACTTTACTAAGTTTTATTTATTTATTTATATAATTATTTGCTATTTTGCTCAATATACACCAGTTGTTCTTAATTGAGGGGTCTGAGATCTACTAGGAAGTCTCAGCATGCTTTCACTTGATTTTCACAAGATGGTAGTCATGTTAATTAATTGATAAAAAAGTTATTAACATTATTCCCTTGAAAATGCAACTGCGATTATTAATTACGATTATCATTTACACTGAGTGATGTATATACCATTGTTTGAAGCAACTGCATGCCATATTTTTACCTCACATTTTTGCCTCAAATGTCAGTTACACATTGGATTGGTTTATTTTTTTTGAAAAAAAAAAAAAAAGCAAAATTATGAATGGCATTGTTACACTGAAATGAAAACAATGGAAAATCTCTCGGCAACCCAATGAAGGAAAAAAAACCCACAGATAATAAACACTTTAAACAGTTACAATTAAATTGCGATTAGAAAATTTGACTATGCAGCCCTAGAACAACTGCTCTTTTTAAGTACATGATTGTGCAAAGAAAGTTTCATTCTGAAATGTCAGATTACAAGGTACAATACAATGTAAATGTTTGCTTTCTTGAATTTGCCACAAGAGGTGCTATAATTGCTATTAATGTTGACAAACTTCTTTTACAGTCATTTTTTTCCCCAGCTGAGTAATATCAGTTAGCTAAATATGCTAACTATATGGCTAGGATTGGAGTTGTTTAATTTAGAGTTAATGGCATGTAGTTGTGCATAATTCAGTGTAGAAGTATGTGTAACGATGACACCTTAAAATAAAGTGTTACAGTATAGACATTTTGACTGTAACTCTATGGCATACTCTTTGTTACCTGTATTGCACGCTTCACATTTATGGCTAAAATTGATGCTCTGTTTTACCTGAGCCACCATTCGGTTATTTACAACCCGCATAATCTGAATTCAAATACGATTTGCTTCAGTTACTGCTTTTTTTTTTTTTTAATGAACACTAGCTGATTCTGGTATTTGGGTGTTTGACAGCACTTGTCTTTGCTGAGAGCCATCAAGTCTTTGTGTGTTGTCTAGTCTTGTCCACTCAACAAAGCACTGACTGTTAGCATGACTGTTGCAGTTGCTCTTTCTGTTTATATATTTAGTTAAGTCATAGTGAAGGTCACAGCTTAGATTGAAGAAATGTTGCAGATTCTTAAATTAGATTCTGTCGAAAAATCTGTTTCTACTATTCAAATCTCTCCTGAAGATGCCAATCATTGGTTTTCTTATTGCGTTCTAGGGAATTACTTGATCATGCCATCAGGAAACCTCCAGATAGCCAATGCTACGCAGGATGATGAGGGTCCCTACAAATGTGCTGCTTACAATCCTGTCACCCAGGAAGTAAAAACCTCCACCTCTACTGATCGTCTTAGAATACGACGTAAGTGGAAACCAGAAATCACACACACACACAAATGCATTTTTGCTCATATAGAATTAAGTGAAACGTATCATCCTGTCTAGGTTCGACGTCTGAGGCCGCACGTATCATCTATCCACCTGCGTCTCGGTCTATTATGGTGAATAAAGGCCAGCGGCTCGTGCTTGAGTGTGTGGCCAGCGGCATTCCTACTCCACATGTCACATGGGCTAAGGACGGTCTGGACTTGCGAAATCATAACAACACCCGCTTCTTGCTTAGCAATTTGCTGATTGATGCCGTGAGCGAGAGCGACTCGGGCATTTACGTGTGTCACGCTGATAACGGCATCGGCTCTGAGAGTTCTGCGAGGGTGCTGTACGACGTGCAGGTGTTCGGTGAGTATGATTGAGGAAGAGTCTCGCACACTTTGGGGAGTCATATTTTATCTAAAGCTTTGCACTACACTGTTAATTACTGCGTTAGGTATTATGATGATACAATACTTTTACAGCATTTATTAATCTAAGATAATGTCGATTTATACATGCATTAATATTTTTCAAGTCGTATATATTAACATTAGGTAATGTATTAGCAAATGATCAGAAATTCAGTAAAATTTTTATGTTAAAAACTTTAATCAATAAAAAAATCTAACTGATAGCCAATACATTAACTGACATGAAGTGTGTTATAAAAGACAGGAAGCAGCTCAGTGCTGGAACATTTTGTGTGTGTGATGGCACGAGTTTCAGTTTCCAGTAATTTACCGCTGATTTAAGGTAATAAGCATCTATCAGAACCAGAGAGAAAATAGTTGATAATAAGCATCCAAATGAACCCACAGTACATTTACTGAACAGAAAGAGCATGTTTGTGAGAGTGTGTAGGATTGAGTTTCTGAGACATTGATGAGGTTGTTTTTGTGGGCTCGTCTCACGGCAGCTGTGATTAATTAAGCCGCTCTTGCTGCTGCTCTAATGAGCTCGAGCTGATTCACTAGCAGCCAACCATCAAGTTTTGGAAGAGGGTGAGAGAACCCAGTCTATCCCAGACTCCTCTGCGGCAGCATGCCATCACAAACAGCACTCATGCTTAGTGCTGTTAAACCATCAACATGCTTGTTGGTTTATGCCATTCAGTATTTGTTCTGATGTTTTGACATACACCTGTCTAAAACTCTGTTCTCTCGTCTTTCAGAGCCCCCCCAGGTGCGTGTGGAGCTGCAGCAGCAGGACGTAGCATGGGGCGACACGGTGCGCTTCAGCTGTCAGGTGAGGGGCAAGCCCTCGCCCACTGTGGTGTGGCTCCACAACGCTCAGCCCCTGAGTCCGTCACCTCGGCATCGGGTGACCTCACAGGTGCTGCGTGTGCTTAACGTCGGGCCGCAGGACGATGGCATGTACCAGTGCATGGCAGAGAACGGTGTGGGCAGCTCACAGGCAGCCACAAGACTCCTAACTGTCCCAACAGGTATAATGCTTCATTAAAAAAAAATAATAAGGTTGATAATATTTTATCTACAACTTTTTAATTATTAATTTGTAGTGTATTTACTGATTTTATAATAGTATTTTCCTCATTTAAAAAATGTTCTGCTTTCTTGCCTGTGGTTTCAGTGCCCTCACGGTCAGGTAAGCTGCCCCTGATTCGACCGCTGAGCCCAGATAAGGTGTTGCGAGAACAGCCACCTTTGAAGCCTGTGGCAACCAGTGCTGTGCTGCCCTTCGACTGCTCTGAGATCAGAGTGTCCCCGCCGAAGCACCAGTCATCCTGAGTCAGCCACGCACGGGAAAGGCCGACTACTACGAACTCACCTGGAAACCCCGTCATGATGGGGGAGCCCCTGTGCTGGAGTATGTCGTCAAGTACAGAAAGGTACAGCACAGCTTAGTTCATTCTTCCAGTGGGATCTGCATCATTTCACTTGATAGTATGTTTGTCACGTGATTCATTCACATACTTTTCTCTCTCACAGGCTGGAGAATCTCCCGGAGAGTGGACCACTAATACAATTTCAGGCTCCCAGCACAAGCTTACACTGACCAAACTGCAGCCTGCCAGCCTCTATGAAGTGGAGATGGCCGCTAAGAACTGCGCTGGACTTGGGCAGCCTGCGATGATGACTTTTAGAACAGGCAAATGTATGCAGCCATAAATATATTTCAAGATTACCCTTCTGCTTTAAACTTTGAACACTATTTTCTTAGCACTAAATAAATCTCCCTGAAGGGTTTTATACTTTTTAATATCTATAATTTGTATTTGTAATATCTGTAAAAAAAAAAAAGTAATAAAATAAAATGTCTCTTTAATGTTGGTCTGCAGCAGGGCGAGAGGAGGACCTATAGGGCCCCAAAAAACGCCAGTGGTGCCACCTCGTCTCCTGCGTGAGTATATATTTGCCTGTGATATAACAGCTGCAGTAAAGTTCTGAGAAACTGTGATATTAAATATAACAAAAAAAGAATATATATATATATATATATATATATATATATATATATATATATATATATATATATATATAAAACATTTATCAGTTTCTAAGAGTTCTGTTTAATACTATTATTGATTATGCTAACATGACTGTTCTCTGATTTCTTTCAATCATAAATGAAGGATGAGATTACAGTAAGTGTTGTATGTGTTTGTGGATGTACAGTGTGCATGCATACGCACTCTCACTGCAAGCATTTGTTGTTGTATTGACAGTCTTTTCTTTTTGTCTTTCCAGCCCCAGAAGCACCAGACAGACCCACTGTCTCAATGGCCACAGAGACCTCAGCCTATGTGACGTGGATCCCTCGCGGGAACCGCGGATTCCCCATCCAGTCGTTCCGTGTGGAGTACAAGAAATTGAGGAAAGGCAGTGGAGAGTGGGAGGTGGCTGTGAACAACATTCCTCCGTCTCGCCTCTCAGTCGAGATAACAGGCCTGGAGAAAGGTGAGATTCACATCGGTGAAGGAGATGATCAGTTGATGAGTTAGAAATGCCATTAGACACATGAGAAGTTGACCTTGTATGTTTTTCTTTCCATTGCATTTGCAGGAACGTCATACAAGTTCAGAGTTTTGGCCGTTAATGTGTTGGGAGCGAGTCCACCAAGCGCTCCCTCTAAAGCCTACACAGTGGTGGGCAGTGGTCCACCAAACCGACGTCCCATCGATGGACCCTACATCACATATAATGAAGCCATCAATGAGACCACAATCATTCTGAAGTGGACGGTAAGCATTTTAGTTTTCAGCGCTTTTCCATGATCAAATTCAAGAAATGTGAGCAGTTTGTTGTCACAATGACATTGTCAGACCTTGAACTAAATATTTATGTTCTTTCTACAGTACACACCGGTCAACAACACTCCCATTTATGGCTTCTACATCTTCTACCGACCCACCGATAGCGACAATGACAGTGACTACAAAAAGGACATAGTGGAAGGTAAGTCATGCACTTCCTTTATTCTTTCATTTCCAACTATATATCAGTGAAATATAAAATGTAATCGTGTAATGCTCTTTTAGGTGACCGATATTGGCATTCCATCACTGACCTACAGCCCGAAACGGCTTACGACATTAAAATGCAGTGTTTCAACGAAGGAGGCGAGAGCGAATTCGGAAATGTCGTCATTATGGAAACTAAAGGTTTGTGTCGTTTTGCTCTCAATCTCGTCGCGAACTGCACCTCAGAGCCAATTTCTGAAACAATCTCTTCTGACAACACAGATCTTAAGTGTGAACATCTGTGTGTACTTACAGCTCGCCCTCACCAGAGGACCACACCCCCAGAGACGGCGTCGTCCAGGCCCGACCATCCAGGAAACCCAGTTCCCCGGCCTGGTGATCTGCCTTACCTCATTGTGGGCGTTGTTCTCGGAGCGTTTGTTTTCATCATTGTGGCCTTCATCCCCATCTGTCTGTGGAGAGTTTGGGCCAAACAAAGTGCGTGCCCTTTTAGAAACACAAAAACTTCATTAAGGATCCAAAGATAAGATAGAAGGATGCTCATTTGTGTTTCTTTTATTTCAGAACAAACTTTAGACATGCGCTTTCCAACATTGGCAGCTACAGTTTCTCCATGCCAGTACACCATGGTACCTCTGCAGGGATTGGCTCTTGGTCGACCCTGTCCTGTAGACCCCCACCTGACCTCTGCCCACACTGTGTATGCTCCAAAAGGAGAATACATTCCCAATGGGAAACACACTACACAGCGCCTTCCTGGACGCCAGGTAATTTGGACACTTTGAATGGTGCTTAATAGGCCGATATGACCAAAGTCAGTATATATCATGATATAGTCATTTTGCTTTAAAAAAGGGCTTATATTTTGATTAAATAAAAAATATTTGATACCATAGTAAAATGATGATCAAATGTTTAAAAACACTTCACTGTCTAAATTTTGATTATATATTTTTTTTCTTACTGAAGCCACAAAAGTGATTATTTAAAGGCATTGAGAAATTTCTCCTTTTTGATTTTTGATTAACATGAATGACAGAAAGCAGAAATATTAGGCTGCTGTCACTTCAAGAGCTGCCAAGATCCAATATACTGTTATGTGTTTTTTTTGCCTAGACAGCAAACACATATACAAATTCTTTTTCACTGTGTGCGATTGTTTCAAAGCCTTAAAATCTCTATTTTTTTTAAACAGCAATGCTTAAGCTTATGTGACCACACAGCACAGCAACTTCACATGAGCGTTTAACCCGCCATAGAAACAGTCTAAAAATTCTTCCATACATCGCCCAGCCAGGGAGCCTAATGTTTTGTGCTATCCAACACCGTTAGAGTGCGTTACTGCTTTAGGCCAGTGAATGAAGATAATGCATTACACTGATGTTCAAACTGTTTCCTCTCTTGCAGGAGGATGCTGGCTATGAACTGGAATGTGATGCATTGTTGCCTCAGAAACTTCCCAATCAGCAACCACATATCCACAATTACTGTAACGGGTAAGAATTCTAATACCGCTTCATTTTATTATAAAACACCCACTCTTAAAGGTGTTTTATTATATATCCATCATTGAATATTGTTTGTGTCACATTATGGAAGCAAAATTGTTCAAATGGCAACTGTTATACTGAGATGTTTACGTTGTTAAGATAAAAATAAGTATAATTTAAACCTTTTTCTTGTTCTTAGGGTGCCTGGTTGTCATGAAGAGGGATGCTGTGTGCCTGATGATTCCCCTTCGCAGATCCTTAGTTTATCGGATCCTACGCAGCCATCTCAGAGTCCTGATTCCTCGCAGGCCGATCACTCCCTCACTGAAGCAGTTCACATGGAAGGGGAGCTCACCGCCGGTGCGTTCAGTTACTTTATGTATTACAATAAAGGTCAAAAGCACCTGCAAGAAACTTGTTTTGTAAAGGTTTTCTGAATGCGGTATTTTTTCCCCACAGACTTGTCCCTGTTTCCAACACTTGATGGGAGCTTAAACCGGTTGCAAGACGCCGAGCAACAGGAAGCGGGAGCAACTCAGAACACAAAACAACTTAAGGAACAAGGGACACATGATCCAAAAGATGGATGAAACTGTAGAGGAAAAAAAACAAGAAAAATAGAAAATATTTATTTTTGTATAACAGATGCTATATTTATATATTTATGTATTTGTACATAATACAGTTTTTGTAGAATGTGTGTATATATAGGTTGTTTATATCAAATGTAATACATATTTTGGTATGTTTGTCTGTTACCACCAGGACTTTTTGTAAGCATGCTGTATAAATGATCCTCACGTGAGATACGAACAACCTGACACCTCAACCCCATACATACAGTATCAGTAATAAGCTCCAGATTTTCCACTGGCAAGCATCTGCTGATGTTTGAAGTACAGCTAGTGGGAAATATAATGCTTTTAGGGCATTATGATTATGATCCATTCATTATGAATGTTATAATGTGCAGTGCTTGGGGACAATTGACTGAAAACACTTTGCATCAAAAATATTTGTAGAAAATGTACGCCTTATATGCATACATATTTTATGCACAGTATGTTGTATCCACATACATTTAGTGGCTTTTTGGCATGTAGACTCTACTGTGAGGTTTAAATTACTCAGATACACACAACAAATAAACTGTTTAAGAATCTTTTGATTATAACTTGTTCCAGTTGCGTCCTCGGTTTCAAATGAGGTATTTTGAGTGGTGTGGATCTTGTCGGTACAGTTTCGCAGCTTTGTACATATGTTACTAAGATTTATCTATTTTCACCATTAACAAAAATGTTAACAAATATATGCAAAGTATATGCATTCTGTGTGTAGTAATATTGACTATGAAAAAGAGACCATATATTGTAGGTATTTATTTTGTTTCGGTAGCCTGGATGCGAGACATTCTTAAAATGAACACGCCTACCTGCAATATGCTGATTTTTATATTTTAAACTGGTTTGATGTAGCCTGCTTGTATAGTTGTACTTTTACTTTTGGAGACCTGCAGTTCTCTTGCATCAGTATTAGCTTCTTCCCACTGTTATAAACGTGAAACATGAAGGAAAAGATCAATCTCCACCATATTCTAGAAGTGTAGCTGCATGGTTACATTTAATTGAGCACTATTGCCTGTAAATAAAGCAAAAGAAATCATATTTTCTGTTGTCATTTTCATCCTTTACATATATGCTTCCAGTAACTTAACACACTTGACATTATACAGTTTGAGCACAATGGCTTTCAATGTGTATTTTTTTATTTGCAAAAAATTTACCTGAGCCACTTTTTTTTTTTTACTTTTAACCAACTGGTCTCAAGGCCACGATATTATTAAATTCACAAAAGCACACTAGCAAAGTAACCATTGAGCATTTTTATTTTTTGTAAAAAGAGCTTCCACGCTTAAAGTTGAACTACTGACATCTGGTGGATTTAACATGCTAAAACAAGCAATCTGAAAAAAATAAAATCCTTACGCCCTCTGAATCAACAGGTCACAAGCATTTCAATTTAGATTAGATTAGAAACTTTAATAACTTTTCACATTTTTACAAATATCTACAATCCACACATCAATTTTCATAAATAAGTGAAAGTTCTTCTGGAATGATATTCTGCAGGAGAAACATTTTACAGATGGAAAAATATTTTAAAACTTTTGAAAACCAACTGATACATTACAAAACAGCTCAGATATATCTACTGTAGCATTAAATGCAAAATCATAATTTTTTTTTTTGCTTTCACATTTTGTTATTGTTGCTACAAAGTAAAATAATATACAGACACAAATGTTTCTATTAAACAATGAGAGCTGTTCTAAAGAAAGAAAAAAAGTTATACATCATGTAGAACCATGACAGCCCAAACTAAACAGCAAACAAAGCAAACAAAACCAACCAAAGGCTAACAAATATAATGCAATATTTTACTTTCCCCCATAGTTCCAGAGTGATCCTGATGTGGGAGCTGAGAACATTCCACGTTTATTTGCTTTTGAGGAATTAAAAGTTTACACCATGGCCATCCTCTACAAAATCTATGCAGAGGTGAAGGCAAATAAGTTCTGTGGCAAGGGATGAAAAACCTTTTAAAACCTTAAACAGCAGAAGTCCCATCATGACCCAGGATATGACTGATGTTATGGGCTGGGCGATTAGACTGTTTATTTGAGTCTGAGGAAGTAGTGTTGGCAAGAGACAACAAAGGTGACATTGGCATAGAGGAGCCATCCGGAGGCATTGCCGTGGCAATTTCAGGAAACAAAGAGGTCAGGTTAAAGTTGGATAAATGAGGTGTGATGCCTGAAGAGTTCGCAATTGGCATTGGTGTTATATCTGTGAGAAGTGGGAAGCTGGCCTGTGCAAAACCTACAGGTCGAGGGGGAGAAAGTATAGAACCGAAGCGGTTGTTGAGTGGTGCACTGCCACTCTTGTCAGTGCTCGGACTTGTAAACATCTGGTTCGAGAAATACTGTAAAGGAATCTCACTTGGAAGGCTAGGATGAGCTGCAGGGGAATATGATGAATAAAAAGAAGGTAAAGTGTTCTGAGGTTCCACAGGAAGGAGGGCTGGGGTGCGAGAGGCACTGGGCTGCGTGACTGGTGGGATGAAAGATGCATTGGCATTAATGGGAGGTGGCGGGTTCATTCCTCCTTCAGCAATGAAAGGAAAGCCAAAGTTCTGGGTGAGATCAGACACGGCACAGCGATCTGAAACCAAATTGTTGTCACTGCTGACCTGTGCACCATCTGCCATAAAACGCACAATGCTACTTCGTCTAGCATCACTTCCTGTTTGTGCACGACCAAGGATCACTCCTCCACCCGATGGAATGGGCAAAGAATTTTCAGGTTCAAAAGGATTTCCAGGTCTCAAGTTGCCTGAACGTGGTCGATCTCCTGGACGAATCTTTGTACTTTGTGGATCCGGCCCAATATGATGGGGGCGTTGACTAACAGAGAGTGACCTGGTTGAGCCTTGAGTACGTCCTGTATCTGAACTGCTGTGTGGTGTTGGGGGATGGGGTGGACCTCCTCTCACAGGTGGACCATGCAAATTTGCACTGACCTGAGAAATATGGCCTTTGTTGTTGTCCCCAAGACGTATGGATGCAGTTTTCTGTCCAGGGTGCAAATTAGGACTCGAAGATTTAGCCTGAAGTTCTCCAGCAGAGGTCCCAGGAACGCAGTTGTATTCTATACTTCCTGGGGTACAGCCCTGGGATGCCCTTTGGTGGCCATTTTGTTCAGGGATATGAGGTGCCAAAAGGCTTTGCATAAAACTCTGGTGGCATCCCTCCTGTTCTCTAGTCAATCCTGCTCCAATGTGCACACCTTGAGCAACAGGATGTGGACCCGAGTATGTTCCACGTGAACGCCCATCCCCTGTAGGTCCTGCACCCATTCTAAATCCTGTTTGTGGCTGAGGACCTCTCTGCATTTGAGGCACAGACTTGCTGGACATGTCACCACTTCGAGATACTTGCACTTCAAAGTTACTGAGCTGATGTCCACTAACCAAAGCCTTGAAAGGTCCACAATCTGGTATTCTTTGGGAGTCAGTGTTATTAGCATGGTCGGGTGGTAACCTGCTCTGAGAATTATGAGTAATGTTACCTTTTCCACGTGATGAATCTACATAGCCTCGCAATTCTGACTGGTCCTGTGCATTGCTTCGAGGTGCTTGTAGGTGTACGCCCATACGTTGTTCACCAGTAGCAGGGGTCTTACCTATCAGAGCCTCTGCTGAGTAGCTAGAGAGACGGTGGCGCTCCTGACGCGATGAAGTGCAAGCAAGATCTGAAGAACGCGAAACAGAATTAGTAGCCTGAGAGGTCATCTGCTGCTGTTCCATTGAACGAGACCCCATTAGTCTTTGCATAGCCCCATGATCCGGTCCAGATGGACGGTCTGGCTGACCCAAGTGGCTGTTTTGATGTGCCCTCTGACCTGACTGTTGGGCTTCACAGTTTTTGTCCTGTCTAGCCCCAAAGTGCTGCTGCTGAATCTGCTGCTGAAGATGCTGATGACGTGGGTGTGAATTCTGTGGTGGCATCTGTTGCTGTTGTTGGTGTGACTGTTGCTGCTGTTGAATCTGTTGTGCTTTTTGCTGCTGTTGCTGTGATTGCTGCTGTTGATGGTGCTGTTGTTGTTGCTGATGCTGCTGGGATTGTTGCTGATGCTGCTGTTGCTGTTGTTGGTGCTGCTGAGGAGGCTGCGGATGCTGTTGCTTTTCCAAATGATGTTGCTTCTGCAAACCAACATTTGGTCCGGACTGCCCACCACGCACTACTCCTCTCTTTTTTTGCACATGCTGGTCTTGCAGCAAGTTTCTTTGATGAATACTGTGAATCTGAGATTCTGGTTGTGTCAGGTGATGGTGAAGCTGGTAAAGGTGTCTTTGTTCTTGTTGTTGTTGATGTTTGAGGTAGGGGTTTCCAACTAAGTTCTGTCCAGATTGCGGTGCATTATGTTGTGTGTGTCCTTGCTGCAGGTGCACCACACTTGGCTGAGTTTGTTCATGTGTTGGAACCTGAGTAGTGCAGTGTCCATCAGTAGGACGGAGCACAGTGCTCATGAAAGTATTACCAGAAAATAGAGCCCCAACACCATCAGAGTGATTTCTTGGCATAACTGCAGAAGTACTTGAGGGCATCTGACCAACCATCATTTGCACGTGATCTGCAGCTTTGATGTCCACTCTTGCAACATTCCCTGCTGGGCATGGTTTTGAACGCTTGTTTGGAAGAATAAGGTCATCTTGGGCAGACCGTTTTGGCATATCCTTCTGATGACGTTCAACCATTCCTATACCAACATGGGTTCGCATCAGAGTATTTTTTAAAGGTGCATATTCATTAGGTTGAGAACAGGTTGGGGGAACTTGTGAGGAAGACTGAGTCACCATGACAGCAGCACCTCCTGATGATGGAGCAGAAACTTGATGTGCAAGATTGGGTGATCCTGGATATGGTTGGTTAGAGCTTGGTCTGATGAGGTTATTAACATTAAGGCTGGTGACAGCACTAGGCTGAGACTGTGAGTAAGCTATGCTATGTGGAAGTCTGATGCCAGTAGTACTGCTGGCTAAAGGCTCAACTGGAGGAACTCGAGCAGAGACCTGAGATGAAGTTTCTGACACAGGTAAATCAGCTTGCTTTGTCAGTTTAACCTGCTGGTCAGTCACACTATCCTTGTTAGAAGGGACTGGCTGCATTTTCGGAAGGTCCCACCCTGTCGCTGCAGTACTTGTTGGGTTGTCAACACTGCATCCTGAAGTCCTCTTGCCTGGGCTGTCCTGTTCAAATATGGCTCTTGCAGCCATTGCTAATATTTCTGCCTGCTCAGAAGTGAAGGTGAATGCTCCAAATGTACTTGAAGATGCATTGATGTTGTGGCCTGCTGGAAGCAATGATGCAACAGAAAACCCTCTGCCACCTGAACCTCCTGTAAGAGGAGAATCAGTCTGTCTATTGGTTCCCAGTGGAGGATCAAAGGAATCATTTTCCAATGCACATACTTGTTGTGGAGGAACGGTTTCTTTTTGAACAAAAGCACCCATTTCTGTCCCAACCTTTTCCGTGGCACCATCAGACTGTCCACCCTTGCCAGGTTGTGTGTTCATATTTGAATCTGGAAGTTTGAAGTCTGCACAGTTCCCTTGGTTGCTGTTTGTGATGGACATATTCATTGTGGATGGACGTTTTAAAGACTTGAAAGGATCCGACATCCTAGACGTTTCTGGAAGCTGAACAGGTTGTGTTGACATTGAAGTATCTGAGCCAGAAGCTGACGCTGAGGGCACAATAAATGATGATTGATTTTGCGAAGAGTCAGTCAACTCTTCTCTTCTAGCAAACTTATCATGATTTTGTGAAATGGCCTGACTTGTCATGATGGAAACCATTGGCCTAACCTCAGCTGAATTAGCACTAAGGCCTAATTGTTGACTTGGTGCAGATATCTCACTTGGAAATGGAGGCTGACAAAGGTCTGAATTAACAGATTTAGTTTTTGAAATGTTTTGGGCAGAGCTTACAGTGGTCAGCGGAGAGGAACTCTGTGTAAAACTGCGACTTGACTCTGTTGATCTGCTTTCGCTACTGGTGGAAACATTACTGCTACTCACTTTATTTTGTTCAATAGTTTCAGTACAAAATGCCACACTACATGAAGAGTTAACATCAACTTCTGATGACACAACTGACAAAGTTACAGCAGTATCCACAGAACTACACTGTGATGAGAGGGCAACACTAACTGTTGAACAATTAATCTGGGGACCAATATCTGGAGGAAAGATTTCTTTACTCAAGCTGCCACAATTTGTAGAAACGACCATGTTACCCTGAGAAGAACTTATTGAACCGACACTACTAACTGTTACATTGTTATGCAAGTGGACATCATCTACAGATTTTGCTTTAGTCTTTGAAACTTCTCCACCAGCCAGTGTGGGTTTGGCAATGGATCCATTTACTGAAGCCGTGACAGAATTGTCTGCTGACTTTTCACTGGATGAACTGACACCAATGACTGCAGAACTACTGCATGTGGAACTAACACTGTTTGTGGCAGGTCCTCTCTGCGTGTTAACCTCATGAGTAACCGTATCTTTAACTGAATCAACACCTATTGCTACAGTGGATAGCTCAGAACATGTATCATTCGCAACAAATGCCTTACTCTTGACAGCAATTCTACGCAAACTTCTCCCTGGTTTAGGTTCCTTTCGTTTCACCAGTTTTGTTCTCTTAACTGAGTTTTGTCTGGTTTGATTTCCAGAAGTCCCGTAACCTTTCTTTGGCAGAATTTTAACTGCACTGCCAGCAGCAGTTGATGGTACAGGTACAGTGGAGGAAAGAACTGTTTCAGTAGAAGTGCTGACTTCTGAACCACATGTTGGAAGAGGTTGCACGGTAGTGTATGAAGGTGGAGCAATGGAGTATATCTGAACATTGCTTTGACTTGAGACCTTTGAAATACTCTGACTAAGACTAGTTAGAGCACCTAAACAATTCATGGCAACATTGGAGGTGGGTTCCTCACAGGTGGGCTGAAGTATCTGAGTTACACTTTGACCAGATTGAGAGTTTCCCTTATCTGGTGACTTTGCCGGCTGCAGAACATAAACTTGTCCATTCACAGTGATAGTCTGAGGTGCTTGTGCTTGCAATTGGGTTGAGGGCCGTGGAAGAATATGTACCAACTGCTTTGTACCAGCTGCCTGCATGCTAGCTGTACAGGTAGTGTTTGAAGTGGTCATTTGACTGGATAATGTTGGGGTTGCTGTTGATACAATGGCAGTGTGATGACTCTGTGGTGCAGGGGTCAAAGTAGGTGCCTGAATTATGACAATGTGCTGGCAAGGTGTCTGACTAGTGACATCCTCTCTGAGAACCTGTGGTGCTGGACATGAGCCTCCCTGTTGCAGAATAACAACATGTGAGTTACTTGGAGAAGAGGAGGTCACAGCAACTGGCGTTTCCTCAGAATTCACCTGCAATAACTGCATTGTCTGTAACACTGGCAGTGTGGCAGCTTGTGGTTGAGGCACAAGGGCAGGCTGAGTTGGTGGATTTATGATTGGCTGAGCTTGAGGCACCACACTAAGATGCAGTTGAGGCACAACGGCAGACTGGGCTTGGGGCACCACTGTAGGTTGGGAATGAGGCTGGCATGGCAGAGCAGGCTGAACTGGAGTTTTAGGCTGTAGGGTAGGGTTGCAGTTGGTCATGAGAGTGGAGTTGAGTTGAGGTTTTGGTAATAATGCAGGTTGTGCCCGAACAGATGATTGTGGATGGGTCAGCTGTGCTGTCTCCGTTTCAACAGGCTGATGGACCACAACGGCTTGGGATACAATGGCTGGCACTGACAAAATTGAAGGTTGTTGTGCTACAGCTCTCTGAGGGCATGGTACAACTGCTGAATATATCTGAGGAGGTCTTGGCCCAGATGGCTGAACCGGAATGCATGTTGGTGTTGGGGCTTGCAGTTGCACAGGAGCATGTGGTTGCAAATGAATAGAAGCGGGTTCTTCAATGTGTTTTGTCCCAGTTGAACATACAGAAAGTTGCTGAGGATTATGTGAAATGCTGGCACCGTCTGTGACAAGTGCCTGAGACACAGGCTGCACTGTATTTCCTGCAAGCTGTAGTGTTGTCCATGTAGTCTGAGTGCTACTAGTTGCACTGGTTCTAAGAAGGGTAGAGCTTGATGGTAATATAGTGCTAACAGACTGAATTTCAGTGGACTGGGCAACAGGAACCACTGAGTTACTGATCACAACTTGAGGCAGTGAAGATAGGCTAAGCATATGCTGAAGTCTGAGGGGGGTGGTTGGACAGGTAACAGAAGTGAGACTGGGGATTGGGTTATCTGGTTGAATTTGTGGAGGGACTGGGGTGCTGACAACAGGCTGGGGACATACACCTTGAAGAGTAATATAATTCATAGGAGGGTTTAATCTTGGAGTAGCAGGTGCCAAAGGAGAATATTGTTCCAAGACTGTAAGACATGGCTTTGATGCAGCAGGAATAAGAGCTGCTACAGGTATGTGGGAAGATGCAGATGAGACTACAACTTTATTTACTGATGCTCCATTTGTAATACCAACAGCCTGGCCTGTACCCAATGTTATATCACATGCAGGTTGGACTGTTATAGCATTTGCTGGTTGTTTATCAAGATGAGAAACTTGATTTGGTGGAACCGAGACTTTACTTGTGGGACAGGAGCTGTTGCCATTGGAGTAGACAATTATTCCCTTTGACATCAAGTGAGTTGGAGTGACTTTGGCTACTTTTGCACAGCGCTGCTTCCCTTTCCAGTGTATAGTGGGGTCATCCAGGAAATTGATGCCATTAGCTTTGAGGAGTTCAATATAATGAGCACTTTCCTTGCGCAGGTCTTCCAGCTGATGCCGTAAGCGCTTTATCTCTTCCGCTGCAGAGACGTATTTAACACAGATGTCAAAATGAAGCTTACAAAGAATGCATTGGCTGGCATTTAATTCAGCACTTATCTTAATAAAATGATGCCCCAATAAGTAATACATAAAATGTTCATGTATCACATGTAAATGCACTTAAGTTATACAATTAACTCCTGTAATTAAGTCATGACTCACCTTGGACTTTGTCTCCTCCATTAAGGAGCATTTCATCATTTTGTCGCTTTAGCTCAGTGATGTAACGAAAAGCCTCTCCCAGAATCATATTTTTACTCTATAAGAAAAAACAAAATATTACAAAGTGAAACTCTGCAAAACAACAATAATAATAAACAGCACTTAAAACTGTGCTTAGTTTCTATTACTATTACAATTGTACCTGCTTCAAGGCCTGAGAGCAAGGCAAAAGTTCTCCAATCCGATTTATACCAGCATTAATTTTCTCTTTACGGTGTCTTTCCACTGATGTATAAGAAAATTAAGGAACAGCATACAAAATATTACTTTATATTAAAATGAGATAAAGACGAAAAACAGACTAATTTTTAAACTTCTCACCTGCATTATGGATCTCCTTGTTTTTCTTCCTCCTAACATTTCACAGAAAATTATTAAATGATAAACTTGAGCTCATAAGTAAATAAAAATAACAGTAAACATAAGAACACTACTAGCTAAATAAAGTGCATGCTTACTTATAAACGCATATAGATAAATTTATAAACGGTTATAAAAATATTTAAAGATTTACAGAAAAAAATTATAATAAGCAAAGATTTATAAGCAAAGGTTTCTAAAAACATTTAATCTCGCTATGAGAGTCAGCTTGTTAACATTAATGCATTAGGAATGATCTAATAATATAACTATCAATCAATAGCTATTTTTATATTTAAGTATGTTCATTTATTCATTGTCATGTTCTTTCATAATGCATTTACTAACACAAATTTATAGAACAACTTTAAATAATAAATGTTATAAACTCTAACGTTTTGTTACTTATTACATTAAAATAATTAAATAACAGAACATTCTTTTTTTTTTTTTTTTTTTTTTTTAATTGTTATACATTGTTAATTGTCAGCCATAAACATACAAACACAATTTAATGAAGGAACAATTAACTGGTTTCAATCAGAACTGCCATGACATTCAATATGAGCTTTAAGCAGGAACTGCTCAGTACCGTGGGGGTTTTTGGTTATTTGTTTGATTCTGTACTATCTCCGGCATCCTGGCACACTTTACAGCCTGTTAATACCAAAACACATTAACAAAATCTTATTTGAAAATAAGCATCTCATAGCATATGTCTGGGGAAATGTTGTGGTTGGGGGTAAATAAAAAAATTACCTTCTAGCACTAAGCATGCAGCTATCATGTGTATGAGCTCAACAATGCTGGAGAACATAGATCCATGCACGTTTCTGCTCCATAAAAAACTGCAAAAGAAAAAGAAAAATAATTGTAGATTTAACATATACAATATCATTTTACATTAAAGATTATTACAGAATTGTGAGACAATGTTACTGTCTTCTTGTGTTATCTTGTCTATATTCTGCACAGATTGTCACTGACATAGCTTTGACATGAAGGCAGCCTTGAAGATTAAATGAGATGGACATTGTATTTATTTGCAAGAACAACTAAGAATCAAACTGTTAAGTCAAGATAAAATAAATTACCTAAATGAGCTTGTTTATTAAAACACAACTCCCTTGCATATAAATACAGTGCAAGAAAGGCATTTTGACTCTCCTGTCACCACTAGCTTGTAAAGCTCTTTAACACTGAACTGGCTAACAGACTTAGCTTATTAGCTTTGAAACCTAGACTATATTTGTTTTGAGCTATGAGCCTGAATAGAGAAAATAAATACCACACAGACTGAAGAGAACATAGCTGACCGTACTCATATTACGGTACAATTATATAGTTCAATTCTTTTGTATGCCCTTAAGGTACAAAGATGGTTTGAGTGGTTAACTGGTAGTGAGCTAACACGACAGCTAACACATTACCATGGTTTACGATTACCAGCTGCATCACTTATCTTTAACACAACATGTCAGCAGGTCTGTCACTTAAGAAGGACCTACCGACTGCTTGTCCATCCTTTGAGCTGATGATATCCCCGTCAAAACTTTGTTGATCCTGAACAATTTACTCCATCTCTGACCTAGCATAAAACTGCCAGTCACAAAACAGAGAGGCGGGATTTCCATTCGGTCCAATCACAGCGAAGACGAAAGAGCTTTTAACCAATCAGATCGCTTAACCGCGTAGAAGGGGCGTTAACGTTAGGACGTCGAACAACGCACAAAACGCAGGAGACGTGAATGTTTGTTTTTAATGGTGTCGTTTTCTGGACTTTGTAACCACTTAAATTAAACTGAACGATATTTTCTTAAAAATAATATACATTTGTATTTTACTCAAAATATTATATTAAAAGTTTATAATAAAAAAAACAACAACATTCATGTCCACAGAAATAATGAGATACGAAAAATAATGCAAATAGTAATTTTTATTTAGAGGTTTAAAAGTCATACAATATAGAGCTCCAGAAAAAGATAAAATTTTCCAAAGAAAGGAGGAACAAAAACATGCTTTTACTACAATGGAGAGGGCATGTGTCCTCTGGCATGCACTGAGTCAGGGCTTTTGCTGGGATCTGGATCTGTAAGTCCTAAAAGATAACTTGTAGAACTAACCTGTAACACTCCCACATTGTGTATGGGAAATAGGTGGTGGTCAGTGAACATCACTGAAATGTAATTGTTGTATCGTGGGAGAATTTATTTCTGCTGCGCTAACAAGTGGGAAGCTAGGATTCAAAAATAGAAACACTCAGGCAGGTAATGGGGTGAGGGAAAATGAAACGTTCACATCAGAAACACTACTAAACTCTAACTTCAGTCCCAGTGGACTAAAAGATGATTCGAGAACCACATTCACTGTAAACAATGCAACCTTCGAGGCCCATAAAAAGCCATTCCTGTTTGTTATCTGAAACCTTACCATCTCACCAGCAGCATTACTGCAAACCCTAGAAAAAGCCCAGACTCAATCCACAAATAAAAAAAACAAAGGAAATAAAGATGGGGATTTTAAATAATGGGCTGAAAAACAAAACATTCACAAACAAGTGGAGTTTACTCCGCTTAACCTCCCCCTTACTAAAACAGCTGTACCACTCTCTTGTTCGAGGGGGCTCTATGCTCCATTTCCTCACTGGTTTAGCCTCAACTCAGACTGAGGCGGCTGACATCACAAGGAGACATTGCATCACATGCAACCCTCCAACATTGCATATTGCCTGTATGGTGAAGCAGGAGGTCTCAGCCACCAGTAGATTCCCTTGCTGTGTGTCCAAGGGCACAGGTGACGGGGTGATGGACTTCTAGCGGATTCCACGTGCCCCTAAGACGATTCAAACAATCACTCCAAGGTTGCCAGCTGGGGGCGCATCGAGTCATATTTGAAAAGACTTTACCTCTTTAGTTCTATTGTTTTGTCCAAGCAAAGCTATGTCCCCTTACCTTAAACAAATCTAAAACGAATGCAAACTGTATGCTTTGAAAACATAACCTTCACCATGTCAGATCAATAAGAAGTCAGCAGCTTTTTGGAGCACTTATGAATTCTGCTTGAAAACCTCCATGTAATTTCAACTCTCTAAATGATGAAACGAAAAAGAAAGAAAAAAAAAAAAAAAGAACAATTGAGGGGGGACTAAAGTTTTTGCACAATAAATGCAGCAAATACGTCATTGACTTTTTCTGTCTAAAATGTCCTCTGAAGAAAGTGGTGAGTGTGTCAACCCTGGGGCATCTGTTACAGTTCCATTTGGGGGAAGAGACCAATCTGGTGTCGAGCTTCGACCCCTAGTCGGCTTTCTGCAGCTCTCCTGCTGGGGGCGCACATGGGCTGCGCAGGCTTTTCTGAAGAACGTGGGCATCTGCTGGCTCTATCCTCTTGTAATAGTTCTTTTTTGTCTCAATGATTTCAAAGCCAAATTTCTGGTAGAAGTCAATTGCAGACTCATTGCTGATCTGCACGTGACTGCGGAGACACGGAAGAGAAAGCGAAGGCGTGTTACTTTAGCATAGAGAAGACTTCTCAGCAGGTACATTTTTCAGCAGAGACTCGCAATTATGTGGTTACTTGAGTTTCAACATTAAGCGTTATGTGAATGACACACAGATGGAGGTTTCACGACAAATAAAGCACAAGACTGTCTTCAGACTCACAGGTAAATGTTGTCAAAAGTGCCATCCTTCTCACAAATGTTCAACACATGGTTCAGCATTTTTGTTCCTTCAAACAAACATGGCAAGATAAATGTCAGTAACAGGAAAAAGTGCTCATAAAATTCAAACATCACTGCTCTAGTGGTTTATGCAAATCTTCATGTCAGGCATCACTCAAATAAAATAATCTGATTACGCAATCATGCATTCAATCCGAGGGAATCTGACCCCTTCCTGCCCTTTGAAAAAAACGAGGACACACAAGCGCCTAAAACACCCAGAAAAGTGACCTTACCTATGCCAAGTCTGCGGTAAGGTGCTAGGCAACCCAGGGTCATGATGTAGAGTCGCTTCTGGTTCTGAGAGTGATCCACTCTACAGCACACGGCACCAACTGCGATGTCGTTGAAATATGCTGTAAAAGGTTCAAAAGGGATCTATTTACACTACTGTTCAAAAGTTTGGGTAAGCAAGACAATATTATTCAACAGGGATGCATTGAATTGATCAAAGTGATTGTAAGAAATATCTTTACTAAAAAATAAAAAAAAATCCTGCTTGTTATTGCTATTCTTTTGAACTTTCTGGTGTTTTTGTCAAGAATGTTTAACATTTAAAACAATACGAAATGATTCCAGGGCACCAAATTAATATGTTATAATAATCTTATTATAAATATTGTGTGATATTGAAAACTAGAGTAATGGCTGCTGAAAATTCGGCTTTGCTATCACAAGAATTAATTGCACCTAAAAATACCAATTCTTTTATAATATTATATCTGTTACACCTCTATGTTTGGTCAAATAAAAGCAGACTTGGTAAGTACAAAGACTTCTTTCAAAATCATTAAGTAATAAAGAACTGAAACTTTTGAGCACTTAACATGACCAATATCAAAACTATCAACAGGAAATCATTAGCTTTGTTTCTTACCTAGTTTGGCGAGCTCTCCTACTTCAAGGACATCTTTGTAAAACTTGTCGTTGTAGCTGACAGGGAAGATCACTTGGTTCAGACGCTTCAATTGTTTAATGTTGTGGGGTGTAACATCCCCCAACTCGATCCGGCTACTAGAACAAAAGCAGAACGGTCAACTAGCTGTGTATAGATTCCACACATCAGAACTCAGAACATGCAATGGTGATGCAATGTATTGGCCATTATATTTACAAAAAAAAAAACCCATAAAAAAGTGCCCTTTCTTTTGCAGCTTCTCATACATAACACGGTGTAGTCATGAGCTGTAGTTCAAATTTTCAAAAATCCTTCTACAGAAGTTTAATCTGCAGATATGGCCTTGTTTAGGGATCTGTGCCTTTGTGCAATACATAGATCTGACTGCTAAATAGGGATTGTGTTTTTCAGCAATAGTGTGCACCCTTAAAAAGGGAAAATCTGTAGAAATCTCCATGAAAGTTCTTTGTGTATTTGTCTTTTTCCACTTGTAAGAAAATGTGCACTTACTATTTACTTAAGTTTTTTAAGGTGTCTAATATTTTGATAGTTATTAACTAAGTTATCTAAGTATTGTTTGTTAAAAGTGTGTAGGCCTTCTTGCATTATTATGCTGTTACATTATGATTATACATTTAGTGGCATAAAAAAAAATCACTTAATTATTTATGGGGCAATATAACAAAAAATGTCATCTCTGTTTACTATTTTCTTTCTAGTTGGTGACATTCAAACTGTGCACAAAGAAATGGGTCAACTTGACAGTAAACTATCAGTGTGTAAACTCGGTATTTATAGGAGGTCAGCATGCTGAAGCCCAACACCAGCACCAACACAACAGCTGCTGGTCATGTGCTCACCGCTGCCACTTAAACAACCAGTATGAGGTGACAGGAGAAAAACATTGATGCTAAATACGGTTTACAGGAGGATGACTATTACTACTACACATCAAAAACTTGTGATTCCCAATCATCGACTCAAAATGCATTCTCTTTTTGGGGTTAAACCCCCCCACGACATTTCATATAAATAAAATCATACAAAAACCAAAATTCAAACTGTTCCCCAACCTTGCTTCTGGGGCACCCTAAAATACACATCGTGGAGAGTTCTCCAATCAAACACACCTGATTCACATCAGAAACCTGTGATGGGTGTGTCAGATAAATGTGTCCTTCTGGAGGCCCTCCAAAAACAGGGTTGGGTACCACTGTGCTAAAAACCCTATTTAAAATTGTGATACTTAAGATAAAAGGCACTTTAAAAGAATTAAACAGGTAGCATCCCTTCATTTTATCTTTAGGGATGGTCAAAGCAAATTCACTTCAGTGAGATTGCACTGTCACGCAACAGTGTCATAACGTTACATTATACATATTTATTACAATATTTGTATTATTTTATACATTAAGCTTGAAGTAAAAAGCTTCGTGAAGTGTCTTAAAACCCCACGAACTGTCATTTTCACTATGCTATGCGGCTAAGCTCACTCCATCACGTGTGTCACATCTTAACGTTTTTACATCAAAAAATTCACACATATTAAACTCAACAGGACAGATTTAATGGCAAACTAATCGGCCCGGGGATTCACGACAGCTCGTTTCAGAGAGATATAAGCGTGGCAGGCTAACCAAGGTAGCAACTTGAAGACTGACTCAACATTTTCGGATTTAGATTCGACACACGATCCAGTTTGGCACGGACTTAAGTCGTGCCAATTTTTTACTGGTATACGTTTGAATCTGACTCTAGGTTATATAAGGCGTTTTCGCAGCACTGGCGAAAAAGCGAGACGGCAATGTCTAAAGGCTGGGTGTGAAAATGCGGCGCAAATGTCTCTCCTCCACATTAAGCGCGCAGAGAGCTAGCAGCTAGCATTAGACCCAACTCCACTGCCCCCCTGCTGGAAAAAAGAGAGAATAGAGAGGGGAAAACTTTACTTGAGATGAAAAGACCCTTCGTAGTTGTTTACTCACCCTTTCATGTTGAAGAAAACAGGTTTGTTGTGAGGGATACAGGGGCAGTTGGCGGTATTTGGCGGTCTAAAGGGGAATTTGGGCAGAGTTTGGGATGTGATCCCCTCCACATGTATGTTGCTAGCACACTAGCTAAGCAGTCCGCATTTGCCTCTGTGCTGTGGCCGACGGTTGCCAGGTCTTTTAGATTTAATCGCCGCAATAAACGTAAGGCAGATTGAGAAACTAGTTAAAATATTTCATAGCTGTTTTGAAACATAACTCATTTACTATAATAGTGAAAAGTAATTCCGATAAATGTGACCATGTAACCAGTCCTTAGAAATACACTTACGATCGCACGTAAGTAATTGGTCGATGGTGGATGACGGAGGATTTGGCAACACTAATTCTGGGAGGCTGCTTCTGTCAACCTTCACCACTGACAACAAGCAACAGGAAACAGAAAACGGGAAATTACGTTAAAGTAATTTTATGCCTTTAAAAATACAAGTCCCGTCCTATTATATTAATCGAAATAAAACAATGTTAAAATGCTTCTGAAATTAAAAATAGATTTAAATCTATAATAGATAGGTATCTTCATGCACGCAGTGTAATAAAATATATGAATATGTACTGTAACAAAAACTATAGGGATAATTTTGAAAATGATTTTATAAGGGTTTATAATTTAACACAAATTACGTTTAAATACAATATTTTTGTGTTCAGTTTTATATAGTATAAGTGGCCTTTTGTCTGGATTTCACTTTCTTTTTCTTTCAGTATTTCCTTTACTCTTTTTTTAATGGACATCTCTGCTTCCTCAAACATGCTGTTTGTGAAATATTGCCCTTTATTAAATTTTTTCACCTCATCTATCATATTTAAAAGCCAAGTAACTTGTGTGTTATCTTTTTTTTTGTCTCTATTATTAAACACTAAAAACCTGTTTTACTTTTCTCTACATACTTTTCTATTGTTTAATATTTCAGGTCATCTCCTCTAGTGAACAGAACAATGCTGAACCGTGCAGCACTTGGACCAAAAATCATTTTTAACAGATCCACAGTGTTTTTCTCTTTATTGGTAAATCTTCCCACACTCACAACAATAATAAAGACATGTGGTCCAGGCGCTGACAGTGAAACACTTTTTATTTGACAGTGTGGTGTTGAACAGACCTGGAGTATCAACGACAGCTACTGATCTACCTCGAATTTCTCCAACTCTTTTCTTGCAGACAGTAGTCACAGAATCAGAACTGATTTCAGTATGAAACTCTTCTCTCCCCAAGATGGCGTTTCCTGTTTCACTTTTTCCATTTCCAGTCTTTCCAATCAGAACAATTCTTAAAGAGCCTGAATCTGATGGTGCATCTTCTTCACCTGAAATGAGCAACTATAGGATTTTTAACAATTTACAATGCGTTTGTTTCAAGTACTACTACAACAGCACTAAAGCATGTCCAGTTGTTTGTTATTGTAGCCTACTAAATTCTACTAAATAACTTTTCTACTTGGACAAGTGTATGTTTAGTGCAATCAGCTTTTTTATTATTGAAAATCTAGAAAAAAAAACATTTACAAAGTAAATGTAAAAAGTAAAATTAAAACTTTTAAAACTTTTTTTTTTGGAGTATTTATTTTTTACTCACACTCTTTTTGAACCTTGTGCTCTAACTCTTTAATTGTGATGGCCATTTCACTCAGTTGGTCCTCTAGTTCATGTCTGACTCTCTTCTCTTGAGGCTTTATGTACATCTGAAGCGTGTAGGGTTCCGTTTTAAAGCTTTCTATACATTCCAAAAGGTGAGAGATCTGTTCAAAGTTTCTTTGGTCCTTCAGTCCCATTATATTGTAATGACCTCCATACAGATTGACAACTGTTTGAGTATCGTGCATTTATCACAGAATTTCTTACACTTTGGTCAACAGTAAGATCTGTTTCGAAGAGCACCATGAAGTGCTCTTTGTAGTAAAATATCATCTGAATCTTCTCCAATTCTAATTTGTCTTTGTCAGTAAGTGGACCAACTGGAACAACGAGCAGGAAAATATTAACTCCAGAATCACAGAGAGACACACAGTGGAGAGTCTGGCACATCACTTCCTCTTCTGAGAGCTCAGTAAGAGCTGGAAGCTCCACCACAGTAATGTGCCGTCCGTGTAACTTTACCTCTGTTTTTACACAAACTAAACTAGACTTTCTCTGATGTGTGGATGGAGTTTTGCCTTGTAACCTATCGGACACAGAGGCCTTGAGCTTTGTATTTCTTCCACACAGCACCAAGTACAATTTTGCTTTTTCAGAAGAAGAAGCTGAAAATGAAAAACTTTCTTCTTTACACAACATCAATAAAAAATACTGCAAAATATAATTAATAAACAAATTATTCTTATTTGACATCAAATGGTGGCTAAATTGCAAGTTTTTGACTTTTAGGATGAATATGCCCTGGACTGTGCTTTCTTTTACCAACTATGAAAGAAGAAGAACACACCTGAACCAGCTAATCAAGGTTTTTTGAGTCTTCTTAGAAACATTCAGGCAGGTGTGTTGGATCAGGTTGGAACTAAACTTTATGAATGCTTTAAAAATATTAAATAAACTTTTATTTTTATTTTTATTCTATTTTTAGTGAATGCATTTCTAATCGATTTCTCATTTTTAAGTGACAGTGTTCCATACACACCCATAAACTGCACAAGAGCTCCCAACCACACCCACGTGAATGGCATGAAATAATTGCACTGTGCTTTAGTGTTAAATTGCAAGGCTAATAGAGCCAAAACCTATTTTTCATACATTTTAAATATCCATCGCATATAGGTAAACAATTGGGAATGTGCATGCACTTAGCAAAGTGATCATGAGACTTACAGAAAAACTGTAGAAAACCTCCAGCATCATTTCTCTTTTTATTTGCTTCTATCACTCTGACCACTGATTCACTGATTCCTTCTTCTGCATCATCGAAAACCTCACATTTGAGAAACTCTTCATATTCATCCTCTACCTTCTCTACTCTTTGAATGATCTCAGAGCAACATCCTGGCTGTCTTTGATCAAACTGGAGGTGTCCTCCTGTGTCCGCACTCCTTCGTTAACTGATGCATAGCATTATTCTTCAGCAGGGCAGCAAGCGAGGAGCTCAGTGTCGCCGAATCAGTAGTTAACACTATTGTGCGTTTGATTGCCTTGTCGCTGAACTGTTTCAGCACGTATTTCACTCTTCGTATATCATCCTCACTGAAATCTTTATGCTGTAGTACGAGTATGATCGCATGAGGTCCTGGATCAGACAGGTACACACACTCTTTCACTCTCTTAGCAATCTGAATGTGGTAGAGGTCCGGCTGAAAAAGATGAGGATCATTGATGACAGTGATGGGTCTGTCCGCTGGTCGTTCTCTAATTCTCTCCGTGCGCTGCTCTACATCAGTCGAAGTTGCTTCACTCTTGTATATTCCCAGGATGCTGTTTCTAACTCTGTTGTTTGCCAGTGCATCCTTCCCCAGCAAGATAATCCTCAGCTCACTCACTTTAGCATATGCAGATCATGTGCACGCACACACACACACACACACACACACACACACACACGTCAAATCACTGTAGCACACATCAATCACGTGCTTTTAATCACTTAATGTCAGAAATAACATTTAAAACATCAGATCAATATATATATATATATATATATATATATAGACAGCATTAATGTCAGAAATAACATTTAAAACACAATTAGATTGAGAAAAGTTATATATATATATATATATATATATATATATATATATATATATATAAATATATATATATATATATATATATATATATATATACATTGGACAATCAGATTTTACAGATTTCAATAACAACATAATATTAATAATGTAAAAATATAAAGTATGAAATAAAGTGCAATGATAAATCATTTAAAATAATAACTTTCACTTACTCTTTAGATGTCCAATATGTAGACTTTTCTGCCTTGTAAGCCCTAATGTAAAATGTTTAATAAATGTTTTTGTGTTATAATGGCATGTGTATGTGCTATAAATGCATCGTGTAAGCACAAATAATTATAACTGACTTCAGTTGACTGAATCAAATGTGTAGTACACATTTAACTGAGTTAAAACTGTAAAGTGATTGTTACGAGGAAACATAGTTGAAATGATAGTGATAGTTTCTTTTCGTTGCTGTTGCTGCTATTTTAGAAATTTATGAACACCTACTTTCAGATGATTCTGTTTCAAGTCTAGACAAAACCAACCAGAGCACAAAATAAACACTATAAAACACACTACTAAAGGAGAATCATTTTTGCATATAAAATTTTTACCTATTGTGGATGTGATTTCATCCTCAGTGTCTTCAAGTCTTCAAACCGAAAGAAACGAAATGTATAAAACCTGTTTGATCCTCCCTAATGCTGCGGGTTTCCAATGGTCTCCTGGAACGAGTTTGAAAACCACTGCACTAGAGAGAACAACGTACAAAGCAACGGTAAACACTATTTCGTTCACACACTAGGGGGCGAAAGAGAGCTTTTGCGCCCGCTGTTCACTCTGCAGAGGGAGAGCGTGCGGTGACGACAGCAAACGACGGCTCGCGACTGAATGAAGTCAGCTGACTTTTCTCGTTCCTCACGTCTCATCTCACCAAAGCATCTGAACACAGGACTGTCTCGTTATCTGAGGTATTTACGCGTTTTAAAATCATATTCATATTTTTTTTTACACGCCGAGACCGCTGCAGAAGTGTAACGCTAACGTTATTTAATCAAACTGAAAATATGATTATATGACTTTCTCGTATTCGCTTTATATTGTTTTCGTCAATAATCACATAACAGCTCATTTGACTGATGTACGTTGCGTGTTGTGTCGCTGAATCTTTGCTCGCTTCGCCTCAGCCTTTCCTATTCGTATCGTTAACGTTACATATTTATTTATTTCTCTGCAGCAGTGGGAATAACCCAAGTGAATTCTGAACGGACTGCTGGAGAATTTCATTATATTATCTATATAAGCATTTCAGGTGCTCGCGAATACATGAGATGGATCGCATTACTCGCTTTAATTAATGAGAGACAAAAATTGCCTCCGATATTCAGCAAAGGTCACATTCTATCAGCAGCATCGTGATCATGTGATCATGCAGCAGCATCTCTTCGCAGCTCAATATCTAGTGCATACACAGCTTTCAGTACGTCGGGACTCTCAAGTGTATATTTAACACCCCTTATTTAATCCTCTCATCTTTGTCTCCGTAGAGATGATTGTAGTTGGGCACTGTGATATTTGATGCCCAGATAGGTTATACGTAAGTGCTAGGTTTTGACACACAACCGCTGCCTGCTGTTTTTTCCAATTAACGACAGCACACTAGGTTTTGCAGGCCGCGCGTCTGTACAGTTTTTCGCTTGTGGTCGAAAGTCTGGTTTGAACATATTTTCATACCAGTCTGACCATTTGTCCCTAGTATCCCAGATGTCATAGAAACATCATGTGATTTATAAATTCACAAAAACCAAGAGGAATAACAAGAAATATCTGAGGGCGCCAGTGTCTTGTATCGTTTTACAGAACATTATAGTGTGCTGTTTTCTTAAAAGGATCTGCTCTGTCATAAATTGCCACTACGGTGTTTTTCCAGATTTGCTCAACTGTCTGTTTTCCTGACTTCCTCCCATGGTTTCTGTTTTACAGTCAGTGTCATGTGCCCTTGGTCATGTGACTGTGTTCCATGTTTGTACTACATATACATGTTGTAGAAATATAAATGGGCTTTTTACACAATAGACAACCTCCTGTCGTGGTAATTGCTATTGTTACTATTGCAAGGCACTCTGAAATAAACTTATAAAAGGAAAGAAACGTGATAACTGAAAATTAGTACATTCAACACATTTATGTTTAAACATTTAAGCCATATTAATATATGAATGAATAACAATGATAAGCAGTTTGTGTAAGTGATAAGTTATTTTTTTTGTACTTAATTTTGTGTCAGACACATTCAAAATGGACTTCTCCAAGCTTCCCAAGATCCGAGATGAGGAGCGGGAGGGACAGTTCGGATATGTGCATGGCGTATCGGGACCTGGTTAGTAGGAATTCATCGTTTTTATTTTATTTTATTTCGTTTTGCTTTGAATTTATGTTGTTATGTTTGAATCATGTGTTTATTTATTCATTTATTTTTTTCATTTAGCAATGTAATAACATTTCCTTACTCGCTAATCGTGTTCTAGTGGTGACGGCCTCCAGTATGGCAGGAGCTGCCATGTACGAGCTGGTGCGAGTGGGCCACAGTGAGCTTGTGGGAGAGATCATTAGACTGGAGGGTGACATGGCCACCATCCAGGTCTATGAAGAGACATGTATCCTATACCTACCTTAGTACAGGTCATGCTTTCTGTGGTTTATGTTGCACAGATGCGTAAGATCTGTCATATGGTATTGTCGTTTTCCTGAGCTTTTATCAGCCGGTGTGTCGGTTGGTGATCCTGTCCTGCGCACAGGGAAGCCCCTGTCTGTGGAGCTAGGACCAGGAATCATGGGCTCCATCTTTGATGGTATTCAGCGTCCCCTTAAAGACATCAATGACCTCACTCAAAGCATCTACATTCCTAGAGGAGTCAACATCGGCGCCCTTAACCGTGATCTGAAATGGGACTTCTCTCCATCTAAGGGTGTGCGAGTAAGTGAAAGATTAGTTACAAGTTAAGGTAACAAAATCACTTAGTAGCTTTAAGAGGTCATATCATGAGTATATATTTTTTTTTAATATTTTGAAGTTTAAAAAGATAGTTGTAATATAAAACTCTTGGAAACATGACAGTTTGTGCTGTTCCAGGCTGTGTGTAGCAAGCTACAGCTCTGCACACATCCCACATTTTAAAGGAGCTACAGTGGTGTCAGGTGATTAATCAGATGACTGAATGATTTTAAGCTGTTTTTTCTGTGTCCAGGTGGGCAGTCACATCACTGGAGGTGATATCTATGGTATGGTGTTGGAAAACTCTCTTATTAAACACAAAATTATGTTACCACCCAAAAGCAGAGGAACTGTCACATATGTAGCACCACCTGGAAACTACGACGTCTCGGTGAGGCTAATAAGGCGTTCATCTTTTTCAAAAACAGTAAAATGGCAGTTACTGTGACGCAGAAGTCAATGCGAATGTGCGTTTGTCAGGATGTGGTGTTGGAGTTGGAGTTTGAGGGGGTAAAAGAGAAGTACACCATGGTGCAAGTGTGGCCGGTGCGTCAGGTTCGGCCAGTCACCGAGAAACTTCCTGCAAATCACCCTCTGCTGACGGGTCAGCGGGTACTGGACGCCCTCTTTCCGTGAGTCATGCTGTATGAAATGATTCCATAGCAAATTTAATAATATACGTTTTCCATAATGTTTTAGCTCCATATTTCTTTAAAAAAAGTCCTCTTTCTTTAAATAGGCATAATGACAAATATAATAGGCATAATTGACAAATATTGCATTTCTAAAGCTTAATTTTCCCCCAAAAGGATTTTTTATTAATAATAATAATAATAATAATGATGAAAAGAGGACTTTTAGTAAACATCAACCAACAGAAATTGCAGTGAATAAATGATTGGTTGAAATAATTATGAGGTAAAAATGTACAATAGGCATAATGACAAATATAATAGGCATAATTGACAAATATTGCATTTCTAAAGCTTAATTTTCCCCCAAAAGGATTTTTTAATAATAATAATAATAATGAAAAGAGGACTTTTAATAAACATCAACCAACAGAAATTGCAGTGAATAAATGATTGGTTGAAATAATTATGAGGTAAAAATGTACAGTAGTAGTATTGTGAAAGTGGATGTTTTAAACATTGCAGAGATATGCAGATATACACTAGCATTCATATATTTGGGGTACGCTGTGCATTTTAGGACATCCTCAGACCTGTTTTTGAAGCAGGGGATGCGCGTTTGTCTCGTGAGAGTAGGCTACAGTGGTCATACTCCACTTGAGCCTTTTTGTTCACTTTGTCCAATGCCTAATTGTACAGAACCTGACACCTGACATCATTTTTCCTGACACCTGAAGCCTTTCAGTGTGAGTCACAATGCCGTTTTGTCCAGCAGCTGAAGCCTTTTAGTCTTAGTCTTTTGACAGTGGTTTGAGGATGTCCTAAAATGTACACCGTATTGGGGTCACTTGTTAATGTTTTTATAATAAGTCTCTCATACTCCCCAAGGCTGCATTTATGATATTAAAATTAGTATTGTGAAATATTGCAACACTTTGATAAAAATACAATAGTTTATGTAATTCTTTTTTCCGGCCTGATTACTCCAGTCTTCAGTGTCACATGATCCTTCAGAAATCATTCTAATATGCTGATTTGCTGTTTAAAAACAATTATTGTAATCAATATTGAAACCATTTATTCCACTTAATATATTTGAGGAAATCTATATAAATGTTTTTCCAGGTTCTTTTAAATTGAAACTTTTGTAACATTATAAATGTTTTTACTGTCACTACTTTCCTAAACCTTTGAACGGTATTGAAAATGTCTGGTGGCTTAACGGATCTTCTGACTTTCGCTGTTTGTATTTAACAGGTGTGTGCAGGGAGGGACCACAGCCATCCCCGGCGCTTTCGGTTGTGGCAAAACTGTGATCTCTCAGTCTCTGTCGAAGTACTCCAACAGCGATGTCATCATCTATGTGGGCTGCGGAGAGCGTGGTAACGAGATGTCTGAAGTACTCCGAGACTTCCCTGAGGTAAACGCTACTGTCATTGCACCAACAGAGAAACCCCTGTAAAGGATGGTACGGTGATCGACAGTTCTTTTGCCCTATAGCTCACCATGGAGGTGGATGGAAAGGTGGAGAGCATTATGAAGAGAACGGCCTTGGTTGCCAATACATCCAACATGCCCGTGGCTGCCAGAGAAGCCTCTATTTACACAGGTTCATTCAACATCTGATACAAAAATAATTTGTGCGATTTAATGTCTTTTATTAATGGGTGTCTGTTCCATCCAGGAATCACGCTGTCTGAGTATTTCAGGGACATGGGCTACAATGTGAGCATGATGGCCGACTCCACCTCTCGATGGGCAGAAGCTCTGAGGGAGATCTCCGGTCGTCTGGCTGAGATGCCTGCTGGTACGTGTGGCGTGAACATCTCGGTCGCGACAGCAAATATTCTAAACTACAAATCATGGAGTAAACTGGTGTTGGTGTGCTTGTGTTCACAGATAGCGGCTATCCTGCCTATCTCGGAGCACGTCTGGCTTCATTTTATGAGCGCGCTGGTCGAGTTAAATGCCTTGGTAACCCAGAGAGAGAGGGCAGCGTGAGCATTGTGGGAGCGTGAGTAGATCTATTGTACTTGTTTAAGTTCGTTTCCTTTTTAAGTCTCCGTCATTTGCTTTGGTAAAGTTTAGATTTATTATTAATGACTGCTGTTGTTACTGCATTGACTCACTGAAGCATTTTTGTTTTAACTGCAGTGTGTCTCCCCCTGGTGGTGATTTCTCAGATCCTGTGACATCTGCTACTCTTGGTATTGTACAAGTAAGCGTATATTTCATTCACGAAGCAGTCTTAACACATTGGCTCATAGCAGAGTAACATTTTTTTTTTCTCCTTGCAGAAACAAACTTTTTATTGTAATTTTTCCATTCTTTTTCTCCTCCAGGTGTTTTGGGGTCTGGATAAAAAGCTGGCTCAGAGAAAGCACTTCCCTTCAGTGAACTGGCTCATCAGTTATAGTAAGTACACCCGAGCACTGGACGAGTACTACGACAAGCACTTCCCCGAATTTGTGCCGCTGCGTACCAAAGCCAAAGAGATCCTGCAGGAAGAAGAAGACTTGGCTGAGATCGTGCAGCTTGTGGGGAAGGTGGGTTTGTGGGGATCACGTATTAGATATATCACTTTTGTGGTATTATTACAGGTGTTTTACGAATTTAAAATACGTTTTATCTTTAGGCGTCTTTGGCCGAAACGGATAAGATAACGCTGGAAGTTGCCAAATTAATCAAAGATGATTTCCTGCAGCAAAATGGATACACGCCTTATGACAGGTATTGAACTGATTCATACTGAGGATCATTCAACTGTTTTTTTTCAAGTGACATGCGACAGAATGGATCCGAAAATGCTCAATTTCTCATTTTCAGGTTTTGTCCGTTCTATAAGACAGTGGGTATCTTGTCCAACATGATTGCGTTCTATGATATGGCACGTCATGCTGTAGAGACCACTGCACAGAGTGACAATAAGATCACCTGGGCCATGATCCGGGAGCACATGGGAGAAATCCTCTATAGGATCAGTTCCATGAAATTCAAGGTACAGGATGTAAACATTGTTTGTGTTTGAGTCTCCAGTGATTTTGTCTTGATTATGTCTAAACCGGTAGACTCCAAGCCACTAATTATTTTACAAAACTAAGTAAACTTGCAGCCCTTTAGTGCCCACTGCTCTAACACTTGATTTATTATGACTTCCATTATCTTGGTTTGCCAACAGCTTGGTTCCTCTTTTATAGTGATCTTTTAGTGATTAAGTCTTGTAAACAAGAGGTACGGTTCAATCACATTATATGCCCACATTATATGTTCTTTTTGTGAAGAAAAAAAAAAAAATACTTCTGTCCCATCTTAACATGCTGCCAGTTCTAAGTATTTTATTTGTTAACTGGGAGTATTTGAAAAGAAATTACACTTCATTTTTGTAAATATCATAGTTGAATAAAGCTATTAATATATTTAAAACGGGAAAAACATGCCATTTCTTTCAACTAATTTAAATCCTTTTATTTGGTAATTATACTTTTATCTTGTTTTGTTTTAGCAATGAAGTAAGCTGCCATATTTTTAAAAATGTTTTCAATGTCTGTAAATGTATTTTAGGACCCAGTAAAAGAGGGTGAAGAGAAGATTAAAGCGGACTATGCTCAGCTCCATGAAGACATGCAGAACTCCTTCCGAACACTGGAAGACTAAGAGTCTGTCCTTCCCATCATTCTCAGGGCAGGGCAGCAGAACCCTACATCCCCCAGAAACGCACACACTCAATGACCTTTTCCTTGTCTTATTGCTGTCTAATACATTCCACGGCTTTTTGTTCATCTTGTGGTGTTATAGATGCTCTAGTGTTCTTGAGGTGTCTCAAAATATATTTGTGTGTGTGTGTGTGTGTGTGCGCGCATTTGTGTATATGTGCAATCTGTATGATCCTCCTCAAAGCCTCTGCTCTGCCCCATTTCTTTATTTTACAGATCATCCTCTCTATAGATGTTATTAAATGACTTGATGTAATTATTGTTCTATTTTTATCTGTACAGAAGCCTGGAAGACATTAATTCAGAGAATCACTATATTTACTGCTGGAATATTTACAGTGTCAATGGTTGCCAAGATATTTCTTGTGTTGTTTTTGGTATGGATGTTTATTGCAGTATTGTCCTGTATATTTCTTTGAGAACACTTCCTCTTCATTGCTCATGTGAGTCCTGGAAAAATATAAATAAATCTTGATGAATTTACAAGTTTTGTGAATGCCAGTATTTATAAGGGGGTAACAAAATGCCTTTTTAGTAGTTTGTTTTAACCAAATATATTTAGTTAACAGGCCTTCAGCCCTTTTTTTTACCATCTTTGTTTGCATAAACAGTTGATCCTTTTCAGATAAAACTTGAGCATCATGGCTAATAATATAACATGTGGAAATGATTCCCAAACAACAGGAAAAGCGACGCCCTACTGTCTGGATTTCTTCTTCTATTTCTCCAAAAACGTCTTCCAACTGTCACCCTTGGCTTAGTCATGTGCTCATCATTTTACACCCGTTTTGAGATATGTACTGTGTAAACAGTGCTTTAAAAATAAATTGGGAGGTGGTGTGTTTGCAACCTTTTCATCAGAGAGCAGTTCCTCAAGTATGTCTAGTCATTGTGCGGCCAAGAACTATTCACTTCATGCCGATATCATATTGTATGCCATGTAAAATGGTATATCATGAAAGCAAATAATTATTTCACGTATTTATCGGGTAAAAATGCTTTGTCATAATAGTACATATATTTTAAAGTTAAAAATGTAGCTTTTAAGATAAAAATATCTCTGGTTTAGTATCTACCTGTATCTGTACTATTCATCCAAACTCTTAACGGGTCCATTTTCATGGCAGTCCTACACCCTTTTCTTTCATGTTTCACCCTTTACGTTTGGTTCATTATCATGTTCATGCTGAAGTGTCTGCATTTAAATGCAATCTATTTACCTAACTACGTGTGCATATGAATGATGTCAGTTTGTTTAACTGGTCTTACTGCATTTTCTCTTCTTGAAACCGGAATGTGGCTACTCTAGTTCCCTGCCCTGGTTTCTTGTCTATACAGTTCTAACACTATCTAGTCTTATCTCATGCGTTGCATAAACTGCCATAACCAACTTGTGCCTATGATTAGATTGTTTGACTTTCTCTTGTTACCCATCATATTAAATGCCATAGATAAATATAGCTTTAAACTGATATCACTTTAGGCGTAGAACCTCCTTTTTAGGGGTCTTTTACTAAATGTTATATGCAATAGCGCTATAAAAAAAAAAAAGTTAGAACACATCGTGTTTGCTTTATACATCAATACAATTTCCGTTATTTCAAACTAATTTGATAAATCTCGAGGGGTCTGCTTGCCTCAATTAATCGCGATTTGTTTGCAAACGTATATGAAAATTACGAATGCTTACATTCTTCAGTTTATTAACGTACTTTATTTGTAAAAAGATCTAATAGCATATTGAATATGTACTATAGGCTATAAATGTCCAAAATATGCTTCTTCTTCTTCTTTTTTTTAAACAACATATAAGCGTATATCCTACATAGTTTAGATTTTAAAAAACCCTGAAGGAGGCTCCTTGATGTCATACGTAAAATATGCAAATACAAAAGCGTGCTTGTCCTCCGCCGCTTCAGGAGCTGGTAGATTGTGACTGTACAGGTGTTGCCAGGTGTGAGTAGGACAGTCGCAACAACCGACACAGACAACACCGCAGCACGAATCCAATCACTGCCGTCGGAAGTTTATGGACATTTGGAATATCTGCGACGATTGAAGTCCATGATAACCTTCTCACAAGCACACTTTGTAAACGCCTGGATCCCACATAACCAGGACTTCTCGGGTATGTATTCTGTATAAGCCTTTGATATGCCTTTCCTTCATACTTAGTCTTTACTATGTTTTTTCTTCTTCTCTCTCTTAATGTTCTGGAATGTTTCTAACCAAAGTTCTTTATTAGCATATTTAAGTGAAGAACGTTCCATTTTATAGAAGTTATTTAGATATTTAAATGCTTCTAATGTAATAGTGCACTGGTTGGGGACTACAAGTCCCACTAAACCACAAGAAAAAATGGTTGGAATAGTTCATTTAAAGGTGCTTTTGGGAACCTGAAATTAATTTTATTGGCATCGCTCCAAAATATTTGTGCCACTGTCAAGTAAGATTTAGTGAGCTTATTATCAATCGAACTTATTATTCAAAACATGCTATGAGAGAAACATTTAGTACCATTAAAAAATTGATATAGAAGCCACTAAGTTTTACTTCGCCAGGTGGAAGACATGACCCAAACCTCCAAACAAGTGACATCCAATGAGCTCACACAGGACAACAATCAATCTGGGGAAGGCAAATGGAGCTCAGAAGAACAAGAGGTGAGTATGAATATGATGCATGCTTTTATTGAGATTAAATTGGTAGGAGTCACATGGCTGCACTGTATTCACTTCCATTTATAGATATTATCTTTATCACAATTATATTGTACAGTTTGTTGCACTTTGTCCTGCCAAAAGATAACAGGCGCTGTATCACGATGAGATTACACAAATGACACTGATTGCTAAATGTTGTGAGATATTAATAAGCTCTTGGGCATGTGAAACATGGTTGTTCTTGGGGAAAAGGAGGTTTTATTGTATCATATATATATTTCACAAGTGAATTTGTTTATTTATTTATTGCTGTGATTGTACCTCACAGGGGCTGGAAGTCAGCGGGCAGTGCATAGCAGCACCTCAGTCACCTGAAGCACTGCTCTACACTAGTTATAAACAGAGGAGTGATGAGTTTCGGAGGTTATTTAAAGAGGTGCCTGAGTCTGAGAAACTAATTGCAGGTGAGACCGATAAAGGGAGGGGCGGAGAGATAAAAAAAACAACAAATAAACAATGTAAAAACATACTCTGCTGAAAATGTTTGTTGGCAGAGCCGCAATATTTGTATATTAGATGTTGTTTGAACGATCCTCTTTTTTTTTTCTAGACTACACCTGTGCTCTCCAAAAGGATATCTTGTTACAGGGACGCATCTACCTTACAGAGAATTGTTTATGCTTCTACAGTCAGGTTTTTCGTGGTACAAAAGTGAGCTCCACAGAAATATCATACAACATATTCACTGTACCTATTAAACGCCGCTATCTGAGCGTGGCTAAAATAGTAATTGTGAAAAATGACAATATATGCTTTATCTCAGATCACAATAAATATGCAGGACATCATCTCAATGTCACGCGAAAAGACAGCGAAGTGGATACCAAATGCCATCCAGATCAGTACTAATTCAGAGAAGGTGAAGTTCAGAGATCAGAGGTTTTACGTTCCTGTTTTTTCTTATCCGTGAAGATAGGCCTACGTCTATATGTTTTTTTTTTTCTGACAGAAATATATTTTGTAATTTTCCACAGTTGTTCCTCAGCTCATTTTCAGCAAGGGAGAAAAGTTACCTTGGCACGTTCCGTCTTTGGCAGAATGTTCTAATGGAGAAGGTGATTTTTTTTCCTTTTAATATTTCCTTTTTAACCTCACTGACATGTTTCCACATGACAGAAGGCGTAATTACCTGTTACATGTTTACATCTTCAGCCTGGTTGTTTGCACATGACTGTACATTTTTACTCAGCAAAAGGATATTCTGAAATATGAAATAAATATGTATTAGGAGCAGGGATATCAGAAGCAAACCACCCCCTCAATTATCAATTTTACAGTATTTAGTCTCCATTGCCAACGCAAACTATTTCTTTGTATTTGAGCCTAGGGTGGTTACTAATGTGGCATATTAATACTATATGAGGAAAACAGACAGAATAATACCCTATAGACCTAAGGTCAGGGACGCTTAAGTGTAAACAACCCAAATCTGTAGGGTACACTTGACAAGGCAGCAAATAAATGCAAAGTTCATTGACCCCACCGAGGCGTGGCTTTCTTCATCCGAAAACAGAAAAAACTGACTCTTTCCTCACACAAACGCGGAACTGCAGAGCTGAAATAACAGCAGAAATTAGTATAGAGATGTGATCAAACAAATATGCGGTTGAAAGCAATGAATAGCCCTCCACTAGGCGGCGCGGATGTAGCTTTTCGTGGCTTCCTGATCTCGGCACGAGTCGCCCGCTGAAGCGCGCAGGTTACTGGCGTCCAGCAGGTAGGTGACCGGACGGAGAGAGTTCAGCCACCCGTGCAACGTTGCGTGTAATTTACAATACATTACACGCTGTGCTGCTTCTTTAAACGTGTTATGCAGTTATGAGTAGGTCAGGAACCGGCGGGAAGCGCTTAATGAAACCACAAAATGTTTTCGCTTCAGTTTGTTTTGTAAATGTGTCTGTGTCAGACGGCCTTGAAACAGTGTTTTGCATTTCGTTGATTGTTTTGCCACTTTGTTTCCACACGACGCGAATGTGTGTGAACTTTACACAAGAAATTATTTTCCAGTTTGGCTTTATTGGCGTTTTTGAGTCACTTTCTGTCGAGTGAGCCTGGTCTGTGTTCGCCGATACGGTCTATTTACGTTTACAGTATGTGTAATGTCTCTACGCCTTATTTCCATGGTAACCGTAGTTTTCTTAAATTATGTTTACGACACCGTAAATTACAACGCTAATGAAAATGAAAAGTCAGTTTCTGCCTTAAGAAAAATGCCACCTTTTTATTGTAGCACTGCACGGCACTTTGGACCGACACTGGCTATATGGTATTTATTTATATATTAGTATTTGTTTATTCGTTTTAGGGTTGTTCATTGCTAATATTTTGTGCTAGTTCGAGTCATTGTTGCTTATCATTTGCCTCCCAACAAATTTGCTCCCTGGTCAGTTAGGTGTGGAGCAGGTTGGGGCTGTTTTATCTGCTGGTTTAGATGAATATCAATAAAGGAACTTGAGAAGGCTTTAGTGAATTTCCTTTTTTAGTTTTATTTTTTATCAGATAGAAGCTATTGTGCTAACGTGCCAACGGGTGGGGCGGAAACATGTGAGTGTACTTTGCTCAATGCAACTTTCCTGTCTTGCAGAAACTAACCAAGTCGGAGCTGTTGCAGATGGTCAAGCAGCATTATGGCAGCGACTTAGGATTGAGTCATGATGAAATGGAAAGCTTTCAAACATCAGTAGAAGCTGTCACACCTACCGTGCCCAGGTTGACTACATGCTTGCGAGCACACACCCAGTTACATCTTCACACGTCAGCGGCTGTTTGGACGTCTGAGAGAGCAGTTACTTGGTTTTCAGGCCCCATCTCTTTGTTGCAGTCTGAATATGCGTGGAGAGGATTACACCGGGAGGCCAGAAAGGCCCACATCGCTTCGACTTCCCCAAGGTGAGCTGAATTCTTATGAGGCCACCACACCACAGGGAGACGACACACAGTCTTCAGTTGGACTGCAAAGTTTGCTCTCGGCAAATGGAGGGGTACGTTGACAAATATAGTTTCCTTTTAAAATACATTTTTCTTAAAATTGCTATACAATATTTTTGCTTGTGAACAAAGTAGTGTCGTTTAAAGTGTTGAACTTTCAACAGGACGACACACTCAGTACCCCATCTCATCAGCGCAGTCCAAATCTATCATTAAACCGCTCAGGGTCTGAACGAGTTTCTAAACGCTCCTCTCTCTCTCTGGATCTGAATGCCAATGAAGACCAGCTCTCGGATAACAGCAGATCAGACAGCCTGGAGGAGGGTGAGATGTGTGTGTGTGCGCGTCTCGGCTGTGTCTCATTCCGTGGCTGTGTTGATGTATTTTGTTTACATCAGGATTGATTTCTTGTAGTGGAAGAACGTGAGACAGCGTCTCCGGTGTCTCAGGGAAGGCTGTTTGTTAACCGGGTCTTTCACATCAGTGCTGAGAAGATGTTTGATCTGCTTTTCACTGATTCTAGTTTCACGCGGAGGTTTATGGAAATCAGGAAGATCATAGGTGTGTTTCTCTTACTAATTATCTATTTTAGTAATCTGTCCGATTCAAATATAGATGTGACTGGTACAAAAAAAAAAGTAAAAAAGTTTCAGCATATAGTAGACTTTGTTCCTCCAGAAATATTGTCATTTTACCATTTATTTTGGTAGTGTTATTTATGTACTATGATAAAATGTATTGTAGATAGTAGAAATGTAGTTATTTTTTTGTTTGTTTTAGTAATTTTGTGGTATTGTCATTTTTATTTAGATTTATGTTTAGCTTTTATTTGCATATTTTTTTTTAGTTACATCCCAAAGCAACATTTCTAAGTTTGTTTATTTATTTCTATTCATTTCACTTGCTAAATTTAATGTTTAGTAGTATTTTAGTTTTAGTTAAAAATATCAATGTTGGTTTTTATGTTGGTTTATGGTAACAAAAGTGTATTACCTGACAGGTGCAACCTCAACCTCTTGGCAAAAGGAGGCCTCTGGCGGTATGAAAAGGACTTTGAACTATACCATCACGATTAATAACCCCCTGGCTGGCAAGTTCTCCACTGCTACAGAAACCCAGGTTAGAATTGCAACTCTATGGCTTTGTTTCAAAATCAAGCAAGCTGATTTGTGTCAAACAAATTGTAAAAATGGTTGTATAGCCTAATGGAAAGGCTGTGTTTTGTTGTTTGCGATGCCAGTTAATGTACAGTATTTGGTTATGTCACATTTATATTTAGCGTTAGCAGGAAGGAGCTGTGGTTGTGGATCACGTTTCTGCAAATTCTGAGTAATGATGGGACCTTTGATCATTTTTGTAATATTAGTACCTGTTGTTGCCATTCTTATCTTATACGAAGTCCAGGTTAGTTTTCTGTGCTTTGTCAGTTGTTTTTATGTGAAAGTAATCTATGAAACAATGAAGTAGTTTGCCAGAACCATTAAAAAATCAATTTAAAATATATTGTGGCCTTTCAGCTCTTAGTCTGTGATGCATAGAATAATTTGAAAACATGTTACAGCGGGTTAATTAGACAATAGACAGCTTTTGCTTCCATTTATATTATGCAACAATTAACATTTTTAACAGTAACATGAATGTAGGCGTGCTGCAATTAAAAATCCGCTTCATCCAGTTATTTCATATGATTGTGTTAATTGTACTTAAAAGTTGATGCAGTCAGTTAAATTTAATAATCATGTTTTATGCAGTAATGATTGAGCTTGTGAATATAGTTACATTCATACAATGAATATGTAGAATTGACTCTCAACTTCCATGGGCGAACAGGATTAAATAACGTTGAATATCTATATGGACACATAACCAGAGTTAATATAGCTTTGACTAATGCCTGTAAAATCGCTAGTAAATATATAGACTTTGCCTGGTGTCTTTAAAGATTTCATTTGTATATTGGCAAACATATTTGTTTATAGTCATAGTGTTGAATATTTAAGGCAGTCGCTTCCAAAAAACTAAACGAGATGGTGTATTTCTATCCTAAATAAACTTAACAGTATCATATTTAGCAGCCCAAACTGTACTGTGTATGTTCATCCTGTGAATGTATGTGGAATATTCTCTGATTTCTTTTCTTTGTGTATTTTAGACACTATATAAAGAGTCGAGGGAGGGTCAGTACTACATGATAGATTCGGAGGTCTACACACATGATGTACCGTACCATGACTACTTCTACACCCAGAATCGCTACTGTATCATCCGCAACTCCAAGCACAAGTGCAGACTCAGGTGACTGGTGTCCTCAGATCTCTACATCTAACTGTTTTCATTATGATTATGACACTGAAATCTCTTGATTTAAGAGCCATTTAGTAAATAGTTGAACTCCTTATCTCTCTCTGCAGGATTTACACTGATGTCAAATACAAAAAGCAGCCCTGGGGTCTTGTTAAATCCTTTATTACAAAAAACTCCTGGAGTGGCTTAGAAGACTACTTTAGACACCTTGGTTGGTATAATGCAATTTAATTTTCTAATCCCTAACCCTCTATTTTCCCTCTTTACTTATCCATTTCACTTCTTGGTTTGTAGATTATAGCTATGATTGAATGGCTGAATGTCACTAATTATATCTAAATCATATTGGAGCTACATGTCATTAATTAATAATCTTTCAGTGTTTCTTGTTTCACTTCATAGGGTTTGCATGGCAACTGTAGTTGTTATAGAATAAAACTAAGACCGTAGAAAAAGTGAATAAAATCAGCATTAATTGTAATGAAACAAAATAACAACAATTTAAAAGTCTTTCTGAGGCAACACTTCTCATTTTCTTGTTATTAACTTGAAGTACTAAAGTAATTAAACTAAAACTAAAATAAAAATTATTATAAAATTATTAAAATTATATAGAAATGAGTTTTTTTATAGCAATAAAAAAAGAAAAACACACTTAAAACTAATCTAAAATTTTTAAATTAAAGTGAAAACAAAATGTAATTTAATTAATATTATTAAAAACCTACTTTAAGGACTGTTTTATAGTGGCCCAGTCTGCAGTCCATTGGCTTGTCTGAGTCGCTGCAAAACAAATCAAAACAAAATAATGATCTAAAGCTATAGTCCAGAACTAATGCAGATCAATTAAAATGAGCAGAACTACAGACTGTGCTCAGTGTTTTTCTCATCGACTGGGAAAAAAAAGCTGGCTAATAGCTTCTGTGTCATGGGATGTTGGATTAGGGAATCAAAAGAGTAATGAACATTAGTGACCTGATCAGAGTGCCCAGGAAGGGCTATTAGCAGCAAGGATGTGTCCGTTTCCTATTGGTGAAATACATCAGTTAGATCCATTGCCTGCAAGGCCATTTAATTACTAATCTACAGGGTTGCCAAAAGCTAGATCCCTAATCGATCCAGTGACCTCAGAATAACCACTCTAGACTCACAGATGCAGTTTCAATGATCTTCACCTCACAATGCACTTTCCAGAGGCAGAGCTGCTAGAAGAAGAGGCAGAGTTGACTCAAGGAAGTGGAGATGCTGGAAAGACGAGTGGTTTGCGCAGGAGGCGAAGAACTTACAGTCGCACCCTACAGGAACACATGAAACCAGGGAAGCAGTACAGCGCAGATTCAGATCAGCAGAGAGCTGGCACCATGGGTATAAATATGTGTATTTTTAATCTCTGAATCCAATATCTATGCTTTACGAGCGTTCACCCAAAAGTGAAAATTATGTAATTAATTACTCACGCTCATGCCATTCCAGGCTTGTAAGGACCTGTGTTCATCTTCAAAACGTAAATTAAGTTATTTTGGATTTAATCCGAGAGCTTTCTGATCCTACGCATCATGGCACTCTTATGAATGCATCTCCAGAGGCAGAAGAGAAAATTTTGAAAAAAGTATTCGTATTTTTTGTCCAAAAAGTATTCTCTTTGCTTCATAACATTCCAATTTAACCATTGTCACATGGACTACTTTGACAATGTTTTTAGTTCTTTTCTGAGCATTGAATGTTTAAGGACCCTTGCTGTCTATTATGAATTTTTTTTTTTTTTTTTTTTTACTTGTGTTCCGAAGATTAAAAATGGTCTGAAATGACATGAGGGTGAGCATGCAATGACATAATTTTTTTGGGTGAACTATCCCTTTAAAATTCTGATTAAACCCCCAGACATTGTTTTCATACTAGTAAGATGTTTATTTTGTGGTCTGTGCTTAATAATAATATTTAAGCAAATGTTGAAGACAATAGCCCCTTTTACACAGTAATATCAATGAATAGCTGAAAATGACAAGTTTACCAGTAAATACAAAAATGCTCACACAGACAATGACGTTTCCTTTTTTCCCAGTAAAGAGCCAATCAAACATCAGTTTCAAAATACTGGTATAGTCTGTGACTTCATTAACCAGACACAACCCACCAAGTGGCTTCCTGGTGTTGTGTTTGGTAACATTGGATGGGTGTTTTTCAGTGTTTTTGTTGATCTAACGTTACAGCAAATTGGAATTAATGTACCAGTATTTTTGGTAAGGTCCAGTTCACATATGATCTCTTGACAGTAATTTACCAGTAAGGTCTGTTTGTGTGAAAGGGGTTATTGTGTATTAGACTTATAACAATTGGACTTGCATTGCATGATTTGCATCTTACACTACAGGTGCCATGGATATAAAGAACACACAACACAGATGGAACATCACTTCAATTGTATTTGCGATGAGCTTAATGTAAGGCTTCATTCCCTCTATAAAGCTTGTTTCACACCTCAGTAAGCTTAATACACTGATAAAAACTTGGTAGTTTTTCCTCTTATAATAACTATGTTAGAATTTGTCCATTTAATTTGAGTTAATACATTTAAACGGTAAATAGTCCACACCAAACAGAATTAGAGAGTTAATTAGAGATTTACTGATAGATAGTGTTTGTAGAATCCTTTTAAACTTTCACTGTTTAAACGTTGCTATTTTGCAAAGTATTACATTGATAAATAGGTTCACTGTGAAAGTTCAATATTTTCTGCTGAATTCAGTGTGCTGCAGTGGCAAAAATAGAAACTCTGCTGTGTGAATGTTGCAGTCTTTTAGCATGGCTGCCAAAATGAATATGTGCAGCTTATGGCTGCTGTGTGAGACATGGAAGAGAAACTTTAGAATTAGAATCATTCTTTGATTTTAGAATGATGACCTAAAAATAATAACGTGATTCTGAATGTCACATTGTTTTGCCTCTCAGACTTTTTGTTCTGGTGGTTCTGAACTTGGGGCTGTTCTTTAAACTTTGGGCCATGGAAGACGTCGCTCACCGTTTATATCTAAACACCAAGCACAGAATGAAGGAGAGAGTAGAGTCCAGGTAAACCCTTTTTTGCATTGTGAGTTTAGTTCATTTTTATGAACAAAACTAACTTCATGTTTTTATGTAAAGTAGTTTAGCACCCGACTTAGGCCCTAGACAGGGCATGCCCCACAGAAGTCGAGAAGAACTGCATCTACTGAGGGCAGTGCTGCAGGACTCCATTCACCTTCTAGAACAGGTATGTTTGGGTGTTTAATTAAACGCACCATGCAAAACAAACCGCAGTTGTTCAACGTTACACATCAGTAAGAAGATTCTTCGGTCTAATTTTCAAAAAGTAGCTTGTTGTTAGTGTAAACTATATCTGCATACGATATTCTGTTTGGTTGAGAGGTCTATTATGCGATTTGTTTATTTTTGCTGGTTTCTTCTCCACAGCTACGCAGTTCTCTTGTGGTGCTTCAGCAGAACTTTCAGGTCTACAACAGATCCTCCTCTCAGCTTTAATCGGCATTGATTTTGGTGACCTGACAACACAAGGGTATTCTTCCCATAAGACCTGTCCTCGCTGAGGAGTGTTGCCATAGGTACTATGACTCCAGGGCACACTCGTAGCCATGTTCATCGTCTCTCTGGGCTTTTTTGTTATGGTTGGATTTTTCTTTTGAGTGCTGTTTTTATCTTGGAGGGGATCTTCGCATTGGTACGCTCCGTTTTGCGAGTTTCCTCTTGGATTTACTAACGACCTTGAAGCTACCGTTAAACATTAAAGTAACAACAGTGTAGCAGGTTGAAGCACAAAGGTTTCTCACGGTCAGCTTCTCAACTGCTAGATGCTACTGTAATTTGATGGACGGATTTTTTTTCTTCTGGACTACAGTAGAAGCATTAATGTAATGGATTCAGTGCAATTGCACAGGATCTTCAATTTAATTATGAAGGGGGCAATGCAGGCCCATTGCTTCTAAAGATCTGCCTAAAATTTAGTCACATGGCTTTTTTTGTCTTGATTTAGATACTGATCTATTTCTAAGATACCTCTAAGAATTTGTAAATGATTGCACCTTAAAACCTTATTAAAACAGGGATCACTAATGACAGTTGATTGTGCTTATTGAAATAGTAGAAGTTCTGAACGTTCAACAGGATTTTAATAGCGTCTAAAGAGTACAGGTTTGTGTGAAGATGTAATATCTGAGGTTTACTGTAAAGGATGAGTGGTGATGTTTAATGTTTTATAATTGTTTACACACTTGATCTTTACCACTTTTGTTGTTCAACTTTTAGGGACTGTATCGTCACTGTGAACTAATTTGTAACACATTCTTGTAAATTATTTACGATTGGAAAATTGTGGTAATTTATCAAAAGAGAATGTAAACCCTCAAGCATTTAATTCTCTCACAGGAAAATATGTAAGGGGTGGAGGTGTATAGATGTCTATTTTTCTGCATAGATTGAAATTGTTCTTCTGAATTTTTTTATGACATGTCTTCTGAACCTATTTATGAATAAAATTTCCATGGCATTACTGTGTTTGTTACATGCGTGCTTAATTAAATTACAGAAAATGAACAAGTTCAGGTTTTAAGGTTTTAACAGGCAGCAGGCGCGCGCAACCCTCTATGACGTCATGTCACGTGTACGTTCTGTCAAGGAACTTGACCTAGGAAGTTTTTTTTTTTTTTTTTTTTTTTTTTAATAACTTAAATTTTGTCTGTTGAGAAGCACATAAATACTGTTTTGCTAATACTGATTTTCTACTTTAACTCGTACCTTTGTATTTTCAATTTAGTGTTGAAAAGGTTATGAAAAAAACCAAAGTTTCTGGAAGCGTCTGGAAACGGTGTTCTGTGAAAACCACGAGCACCGAGTAAAGTTTGTGAAACGAGGAAGTTAAAGGGTTAGTTTACTTTGACGTCAGGAAGACCGGGATAAGGATCGTTTCCATTCGCCAGTCACACAAGTTACACAGCGCGTGCTGCGCGCGACTGCTGTTTATCTTCCTGGTGGTCTTTTAGCAAACTGCGAGTTATGGGCTGCTTTGTGTAGTTCTCACGGGCAGCTCTTCCTGATTTCTGTGGAGTAAATGGCTAAGTTATAACGGAAGAGCGGGGCAAAAAGGCTCGAATGTTCCGCTAACTTCAGCTGACCATCAAACTGAGAGAAGGGACTGCTTCTGCGAGATTTTGTACTGTAAGTATGAATTTCACTATTAGTTTATTTACGCATTATCGTGATTACTTGTTATATGACGTGTTGTAGTGTCAATCAGATCATTGCTTTAACTCGCATTTCTATCTATCTATCTATCTATCTATCTATCTATCTATCTATCTATCTATCTATCTATCTATCTATCTATCTATCCGTCCATCTACCCATCCATCCATTCATTCTTATTTCTTATATCTCAACTTATTTATTTATGTTTACATAAGTTACATGGGTCAAGTATTAAAAAATAAATTTACAAAAGTGATTTTAAGCCCACTGAAAGCACATTAAATGTAAGTAAAGTGTCTACTTTTTAGATGAGTATTTGAAGAACATATGTTGAAATTTGGTTGGAATAATGCTACGTTGTCATTCAGAAATTATTCAAACTTCAAACAACATTATTCTGACTTGTACATATGAAATATAAGGAGTGCATATTAAAATTGACTGTGTTTTAAATTAGTAAAACATTCTTACTGGTAAATATTCAAAACCTAGGATAGTAGGAAATTTTATGAAGGTAAAATGACAGCTAATTAATATTTGATGTAAAAGTGATTAGTCTTTTAATAAGTAATAAATTGATCTTTGTTATGAATATGTCCAAAAAAAACTGTTGCACTGAATAACATTTGACTGGGTGTTTTCTGTAAATCAGTATTGTGTTTATTTTTTGCACAGAAAAACAAAATTGCAATTAAACTAAACTGAAAATGTAATGTGGTTATGCTTTTTGTCTTAAAATGTACGGAAATACACTGAAATAAAATGTTTAAAGTTTTTACATTTCGTTTTAGGTAATACTTTAATATTTTAAATCATTTATGTTTTTTGGTTATATATACATGATAACCATGTTTCAAATGCACAGGCCTGGATCCATTAATAATCTAAACTGATTCCCAAACCATTAAGTATAATATATATAATCGTGTGCAAACTAAACCGTAGACACCACATATAGAAGGATTTGTCCCAGATAGTGCATCCTCTGGGATATCGTCCCTTTACATACAGGATATTCTAGTATATGCCGGATTAACGAACAATACGGCATACAGTGTGTATTTATAACTTCTCTTATAAATCTAATAAACATGCAATCTGTTTCCTCACAGGAAGTATCTTCCCTCACCTTTTGGGCCTTCCCTCACCCGTTTTTTCGTCTGACATCCATCATGAAGAAGAGAAGCTGTCGCACACCAGATCAGGATGATCCTCTGTGCTGTTGTGAGTACATCGACCGTCATGGTGGACGGAGTCACATGGCAGCATGTTGCTGTGACTGTGAGGATTTGGATGAGGCTTGTGACAGGTGAGCACTTCGGACTCATACTTGTTTACGGGTGAATGAAGAGTATGACTTGAAATGTTGTTTTCTAGATGGATGAAGAAGAAGCCTCAAAGTGCAGACTCTCTGTCCCGGGTTATAGCTACGGTCAACGATCGTCTGCGGGTGCCCTGGTTATCCGGAGCCAGACAAGTTGATGTCTCGGTGATCCCTCCACTTATTCTGCTTCCGTTTTTTTTGCACATCGCGGCTTTGCACTACCTGCTGGGTGTTTTAGTGCTAACAGCAGTGCCCGTCCTGGTCCTTTGGTACTACTATTTCACTCACCGAAAGAAAGGCCGCACGCTATTCTTCCTCAGCCTCGCGCTCTTCTCCCTCTTCTACATGTTCTACCTCTTCATCACCAAGGTCGTTCCTCGAGGTGATGTGAATCATCTTCAGGTGGCCGCCGTGACGGCGGGTGTTGCTCTCACGGTCATTTGCCTCATATTTACCAAAAAGGGTCCGGGCTACGTCAGGCCTCTTCCGGCTGACACTCATAGTACAGTGACTTATCACAAACCTCCACCTGACGTAGATGCCGACTATCTAAATGGAGCACAGCACCAAGTGGTGATAGCCAATCACGAACAAACTGGTGAATCTGGGACAGGACAGCAGGGTGTTCAGAGGAGGAACTGGTGCGCCGTATGCAAAACGGTGCGGCCCCCGAGAGCGGGACACTGCAGGATCTGTGGAGTCTGCATCCTGCGTCTGGACCACCACTGTGTCTGGTGAGTGTCTTTACAAAGCACTGCTTATTCAGTAGGTTCTCAGTCATTGTTATGTGGGTTCATTTCTACCAGTGAGTAACATTTTGCACCAAAATGTTTTTCATTGTGAAATATTTTTTACGAAAATTAGACACATTTTCTCTTTGGATTCACATTGCTGTGACAATATGATGACAATATGACAATGTATTGAATTTCTGCCTAATTTATGTTGATTGTAATATATACTGCAGCCATATTACTACAGTATCAAAACTTTTATCAAAATTGTCCTAAAACTTAGACCAACTTTGAACGTTTTTGATCCACTCCAAATGTTGACTACTGTATAAGTGCTTTGAATAGATACATACAAATATTTTAACCAATGTATTATTTTTATTTTTTGTAATTATTATTTAAATTTTTGTATATCTATCTATATATATATATATATATATATATATATATATATATATATATATATATATATATATATATATATATTAGTACCAATTGTGGGATGATATTTGAAGGCAAAAATTTTTAATGTTGCTAAAATAGGTTTCATTTTAATGCAATTATTGTCATTTCCATCAAATACACTAAATTCACATATTAGCATTACCAGTATCTTGAGAAATTCCTTAATTATTGACCCATCTCCAATGTTTAACACACATACACATACACATATATATATATATATATATATATATATGTATGTATGCGTATATGTGAAATCTTATCTGCATGCCTATTTTTAATTTCCCTGAAACTAAATCATCCTAATTCATGGAATCAAAGAGTGCACAGTCTGCTGAATCAGTTTGTTAGCTCACATGCTACACTATGTAATGATCGTACTTTGTAGTGTTCGGGAACATCTTGTTCTTCCTATAAACATATGTGTAACGGGGACAGTGAGGTGATTCTCCTCACTCTGTGTAACTGATATGTGAAAATGATCTCCAGGTCTCAGTTTGGTGTCTTGTATGTCATTTTGTTACATGTTAGGATCAACAGCTGTGTGGGGCAGGCCAATCACCGCAGTTTCCTTCTGATGCTTGTTTTCTTTCTGCTGACGTCGCTGTACGGGATCTGTTTGGTTCTTCGAAGCGTGTGTCCAGACCAGAATGTAATGACTGCACTGTTTTACTGTCCTGACATCTACAACCACTTCAGGTGTGGATCCGGCTTCACAAACTCACAGAAATGCTTTCTCTAGCATTTCATTCAGTAGCTTCTAAGCCTTTTTTACCACCTCCGTTCCTTCCAGTTCATTAGGTATTCATTGAAAAAGTTGTTTTGCTGCTTCAAATGGTTCACTGTGTTTGCACAATATCAGTACTCAGCAGAATTGTTAAGGGTTATGGGAACTAACTGGACAAAATTTGTCTTTGCCATTCAAGTCCTGCCCAAAGCTTATGGCACTGAACATTTGCTGAAAATATACTGATTTAAGATGTAGAGCAGTTTGTTTCTTCATCAGAACAGATTTGTAGCATTACATCACTTGCTCACCAATGTATCCTCTGCAGTGAATGGGTTCCATCAGAATGAGATATACAACTGATAAAAATCCAAACTATTCCAGTCTATTAGTTAACAACTTGTCAAGTATTAAGCACAATCATAGTATTAATTGTGTGTGCGTGTGTGTCTATATATATATATATATATATATATATATATATATATATATATATTTTTTTTTTTTTTTTTTTACTTAATTCACTTATTAAAAAAAAATTATTAGTATTAATAACTATTTTAAATCAGTTACTGATGTAACTGACATGTTTATTTTTATTTCAGGTATATCTCAATTAACAAAAAAATTTAATTTTAATAAAAACTTTAGTTTTATTTATATTTAACAACACCAGCATTGGTTTTAACGTGGTTTAGATTTCTTTAACATGGAAAAAATTAGACTGGCGTTTGGTTTCTCAGGCTCACACAGCTTCAGTATGAGTGTTCGTAACAGCAATTTTATTGTTTAGAGCAATAATAACACATGTCAACGAATGAGCTTTTTTCTGTTTTTCTGTTCTTTAGCTCTGCTCTGTGTTTTACCTGTGCCTGGTACAGCAGTATCGTGACGGGAGGTTTGCTGCACCTGCTGCTCTTACAGCTTATCAACGTCAGCTTCAACGTGACTGAACGAGAGGCTCGTCTGGCTCTGAGAGAGAAAACCGCTCGCAGCCATCTCTGGGGTCTGATCATCGACACTGGCGTTTACTCACGAGGCTTCCGTTCTAACTGGATTGAATTCTTGACCATGAGCAAGGCTTCGGAGCCATCAAACCAATCAGATCCGGTGTAGAAATTCAACTGTCAGTCTCTGCTTATGAAGAAACCATTGAACTGGTATTTATTGGGAATTATCGCTCATATTTAATACAGTGAAGTATAATGTTGTGCAACTTAATGTCTTCAACATCCATTCCAGAGTCAGTTTTATGGCTCTAAACATTGTACTTAAGGTCTCATCAAGTGTCAGTTGAATCGTGTGGATCACTAGATGGCAGTGTTGAAGTATGTTACATCTCTATCAGTGTATTTCAACATCAAGTACACAATTACTCAGGTGTGTTAGTGTGTACACAACTTATGTTAACTGTAATGATGTCTCACTAAAGTTTTTATGATTAATATTAAGAATTATTTTTTCCTCCATTGTTCATTTGATTTAATGTCTATAAATAATGATTTTAACTTAAATGTACAATATATATTATAAGTGCTGACAAATAATTCATCGCATTCAAGTATATATCATAATACACAGACAATTACATTTACATATAAATATACAGACAAGCATGTGTATATGAAAAAAACTGATGTAAATATATTTAAGCTATAATTATACATCATTTAAATAATATAAATATACATTTATACATTTAAATATTTTCTAAATGTACACTGTGTGAGTGTATTAATATATAAGTAATAAATATATACAGTACACATGTAAAAATATTGAAACTATTTTAAACAAAAACCTTTGGTATTTTGGATGTGATCAATAGTTTGACAGCACTATAAATAAATATATATATATATATATATATATATAAATAAAATCAAGCATTTCTGGTTTACATTCTCTGCTGGTTGGACCAATTACAGATTTATTGTCTAATTAATTCTCAATTCCAAAGTGTGTCTTATATTTGAATGCACATTCAGTATCAATTTAGTGCCTTTTTGGGACATCAGAAGCGATTCAACACTGCATTTCTCTCCAGACAGCACCCAGCTTTAAAACTGTCATCTCAGTATGAATGTTTTATGTCGAGCTCCATGTTTGTTATTCGAGGTCTTTGTGCCTATGTGTTTATTTTCTTTTCATTCACTTCGACTGGGGACAAATCTGTGGCGCGTACCATCCGGCTACATTTTGATGCGGATGAATTATCGCAGCGCTTTTGAATCAAAGTTGTTTTCCTTTCATTAAATGCCTACTAAAGAACCAGCTAAGAAGCGCTTCGCAATCCGGATGTTTATTTGTCTCATGTGAGGCGGTTTTATAATGTCACACATTTAATTCTACAAGTTGTTCAATTAAACAGTAGCATGGAAAAATAAACGAGCGTAAAGTGATTAAACACGGTGGCTCATCAAGCTGCAGATGTTTTCAATGTCATTTCATGATGTCATATAAAGCCTGTGTGTGTGTGTGTGTTGTTAAAGAGGATTTATGGAGCGCCACAGGGAGTCAATAGGGGAGGAGCGGAAGTCGGGCAAAATCTCCGCCACTTTACGTCTGAGCTGCTCTCTGCGTGCCTCTCTTTCCTTCTCTTCTCGCAAGACAACAGGAAGTCGCCTCCAGCCAGCAAAACACTTCTTGACAGCTCTCCTACAAAGCCCAGAGAACACGTTTTAATTTTTCTAAATGCTGAAAGCTCTTAATAACCCATACATTTTTTTCTGCTATCTTTAGTTTTGGCCTTATGGTGCGGTAGGACTGTGGCACTGAAGGACATGTGTTGACCTGCTGTTGTGCTCCTCTGCCCGTAGCTCATCGTCCCAGGCTGTGATTCGCTGCTCTGTAGCGTGATCCAGAAGGGCCTTCAGCACCTTCCTCTGGGTCCGGGTCCTGTGAAACCGCTCGGCTCGTGCTTCCAGTATAAAGCGCAGATCTTTTAACTGGCGAGTATTGAAATCAAACATAGAAAATTGCTCATAATTAAGGATGAGTTATTAGTGTCAATAACCCAAAATAGAAAATATAAAATTTATTAATAAATTGTCTGTAAATGATTTTTGACTGGACCAGTAAGAAACCACAGAGCAAGGCCCTGATGGAGAAGCACAGCTGATCATTAATTTAGAAAATATAAAGATAATAAATTACACATTTTATGTAAATGTAAGTTATTTGAAATGATTTATTATAAGTAGTAATTATTGTAATATAAGTAAATATTTATATTAAATTTATATTATAAGATATTATATTTCGATTTATTTTTAAACGAATATTCAAATTTATTTCATATTTAAAATTAAAATAAATAATAAATAAATATGTATTTAATTTAATTAACTTTATTTATTAGTAAAGATAATTTACTAACACATTTATTAATGGCTAATGGACCAAATGTTATGATAGCACTTAAAATGTCTCATTTTTAATTACATTCAATTTAACAATATAATGATACATGTCTATGAATAGATATAAGCCTCTATATTTACTAATACTATATAGATAAATACATCTTCATTTCATTTGTTATAAAATAATTTATAAGAAGTCAATAAGACACGTTTTTGCTATATCAATTTAAATGTAACTTTTAAATGAATATATAAATATTTAATCGAATTCGATGTTAATATTAAAATGATAAATAATAAATGTTTACTACAAAGTGATGAAATTGTTTAAAAAATGTATTTGAGTCAATAAGAAGTTCACTACAGAAAATATGTTGTCTTAAAAACTGAAGCTTTTTTAAAGGTTCCCTTTTTTTTAGTTCACCCAAAAATGAAAAAATTCTATATTTTACTCAACCCAAAGTATATGGCTTTCTTCTTTCAGACGAACACACAGTTTTGTTAAAGATGTATCCTGGCTCCTCCAGGGTTGGTAATGCAGGTGGATAAAAGCTCCGTAAATCGGTTATATATCCAAAAGTACTGCAACGTAAAATTAACCTATACGCCTTCGGGTGGGTTATCACATGTCCTCTGACGCAGATTGATGCGTTTTTTTAAAACAAATTATTCATAGTTTCGCAACGGATATATCCAATTTACGGAGCTTCAAAATAATGGCCGCTATCCATGAGCATCACCAAGCTAGGAAGAGCCAGGATACATTTTTTACTCCAGCTGTGTTCGTCTGAAAGAAGAAAGGCATATACACCTAGGATGGCTTTGGGGTGAGTAAAATATTAATTTTTAATTTTAATTTTGCGTGAACTATTCCTTTAATCATTCGCAGTTTCCCATCGACTCTGTGTGCGGTGTTTTACCCTTTTCCAGCTACACACAGCCCTCTGAAGTAAGATCCGCTGATACAGCTGGTTAGCGCTGGCCTCTCTCTCTGCATGGGCCTCATCCACAGACTGAAGCCAGGAGCCGAGGCAGCGTCTCTGCAGAGCCAGCGTGTAATGATCCGCCGCTCTCTGGAGGAGACCGGAAAAGGCAAAAGCACCCGAACATAAATAACTGTCTGCTTTAATTAAGACCGTCATCATCGCGTACATTCCCATGGCTTTTATGGATTGCAAACTTTCCCTGGCGACTTCCCGTTGGTACTATGCAGACAGTATAGACGCACATGCTAGTTTTGCAGCTAATTGGACCTTGCGGTTTTGCTTTCATGGATGTGGATCGATAGCTAAACAACGATGCATATTCTGAATTCAAAGCCATTGTGTTTCTCTCTTTGTGTCTCTGTCCTTGTCAGTCTCTCCCTCTCAGTCACTCCATCTCCCTTCTGAATCTCAGATGTCCGCTCTCTGTTAATTTATTTCGAAAACAGGTGGTTAGCCAGGTGGAAACGCAACAGTATACTGTAAACATCATTAAAATTTGGGGAATGGACCAAGAGTTAATGCAAGGCAACAGCTGGTCTTCCTGTCTGTGTGTGAGCTGCCCATAACTCTTTGGATGAATAATTGAGTGTGTGAGTGTTTGTCTGGAAAGCAGGCGATCGGCCTGCATTGTCACTGTTGGCCGTGTGTGTGTGTATATGTTTGCAGTAGCGCTGCTGACCTGTGTGTTGGCATGGCTTTGCTCCAGCAGGCTTTTCCATGGTGCCAGGCCTCGGCGCAATAACAGGCTCCTGAGGTAGTGCTGGGCCGCCCGCTTTGACAGTTCCTGTTCCCGTTCCGCTCTCCTCTGTTTCTCAAGCTCCCTCTAAGTTCACATTAACACACGCAAGTTACTTAAAACGTATAAAGTGAAGGCTGTGTGCATAAACATGATGAATACATTAACTTTTTTGCATCGTCTAGATGCACTTGCTTATGCAAAACTTGATTTCACAGTGCTAAGTTATTCTGAGGGGTTTTTAGCAGACGGCTAATCAGTTCCTAGGGCATTCTGGGTAGTTACATACTGGTATTCTGCAATGTAAAACGTTTTTAATGTTTCTGACACAGAATTTAAAAAAAGGTAACTGTGACTTTTTCATCTCACAATTGAGGATTTTCCTCAGAATTGTCCAAAACAAAGTGCAAGATATAAACAAGATATATGCAAGATATATTTTTCTACTTTTTCCTCACATATCTGATTTTTCTTTTTCAGAACTGAAAATTCATATCTCACAAAAGTCTCAATTGTGAGATACAAAGTCAGAATTGCAAGAATAAAGTGAGAATTTGCAGATGAAAGGAAATTAATTTGCCATTTTCAGATGACCATTTTGTCCCTAGATCGCCTTGGGATTATTTCCACCCATTTCATCATTCAAAAAAGCTAAAAATCATCATAACATCTAATTTACAAAAAAAAGTAAACACACCCCTCTCCTCAATAATTCGCGCTATCACTCATATTCGTAGCGTAAACAATTAAAAGTATCCCACGATATTGTGTTTGATCACGCACCTTTCTTCGCTCCCTCTTCTCTTCCTTCTTCCTCTCTATCTCCTTCAGTTTCTCCTCTTCCTCAGCTCTGAGTCTTTCCTCCTCAGCTGCCTTCATTTGAGCCTACAGAACAAAACAAGCAGAGGTTTGTTTCATCTCATTCAGACATTTCTATGCTTGAAGAGAGGCACGTCTTACCAGTTTCTCCTCCTGCTTCTGTCTCCTCCGCTCCTCTATCTCTCTCCTGCGCTCAGCACGCTGCTGCGCTCGTTCCTCCATGGCTGAATGAAACATAAAAAAGGAAAGTGAAAGACTGAGCTGGTGGGGGATAGGGACATCAGTAAAGTGCCAGATTAAAGGGTCACTATGCAGTTCTGCAGCATTTTCTTCTGATCTCATGGTTCTTGGGTACGAGTTTGTTTGTGCTGCTTGCATTTGAATTCGTATTCAAGGCGGCGTCCTGTATCACACTGAGTTCACAGAAAATTCCTGCTTTTGAATATTTAATATTTTGTCTATCATGAAAAGTTTGCTAAAGTTTACTAATATATATATATATATATATATATATATATATATATATATATATATATATATATATATATATATATATATACACACACACATACATACATATCTAACATAATAATAAAAGACTAATTACTTTTACATTTTTAACATTTGACACTATCCTAGGTTTTGCCCATACTAATTTAAAAATACTGTCTTACCTGAAAGACAATGTCAAATTATTTCAAACAAATTTGATTTATTCTCCCAAAAAATCTGAAACCTTAAAAGTAGAAATGACTTACATTTAATGTGCTTTCTATGGACATAAAATCACTTTGTAGTGTTTTTAAAAATTGTCAGTTATGAAAATTCAGAATACTCGATTATACAATGTCCAAGTTGGACTGGCTGCGTTCGCAAAACTTGTCCTTGCATCTGCCGAGGACACATTTAGATCTGAGCAGGACACTGGCTTGTCAGTTTTTCATTATGAGAAATCTAATTGGTTATCGCCAAGGCCAAGACAGTCTGCCTTACAGATTGAATGATAATATCAAAAATAGTGGATGTCACTGATGAGTCGACAGGACCTTTATCTCAGCTGGACGTAGAATCGCGGAGGCTGTTAACAACCACCCGCTGAGAGACGTGACCATGTGCGCAAGCTCCCTCAGATACCACCGATTATTGAACAAATACGACTATGTATTCAATAACACTAAAGCTCAAGGTTTTAACACATGGAAGAGCCATTGTGAGGTTTTGCCATTGTTCTTGGTCTACACAGAGATACACAAGTGGATTATGAGTGTATAGCGATTGTGTATTCAATGCATTCGGTATCAGAGAGGATTGAAAACTAGGGCATAGCCATGAAATCAATTTTCCATGCTTGGAACCACCACAGTGACAGTTTTCCAACTGCTGGATTGCGTATGTGTGCGACTGACCTTGTACTGCAGGATGGGGAAGAGCTGCACGATGCAGAGATGCTGTTCGGTTGGTGTTGCTGCTGGCGTTTTCCCCCGAGGCTCTCTTTGTTCTGGGTTAGTAAGGAGAATGAATATCTTTGTGAAATTGTGACTAATAACAAACATCGTGTCTCCCACGCGAGCGCACGGATAGAACAGCTGTGAAGTGACCCTTTGGTAAAATCTAGAGGGATTACATCGAGTACATGAAACAAGCCAGTATTACATTTTGATCCACTGCCTGAGGTGACACATTTCTTACATTTATTCTGTTCTCTTCACGCGAAGAAACTGTAAAGATTTGTCTCACAAAAAAATGGCAAGAAACGTCAGGGTCATATTTCACCTCATATTTAAAAAAAATACATAATGAAAAAGATACATAATGAAAATAACTTTTTTCTCTGAAAACAGCCTGTTGTAATGCACTAAAATCTTGTTTTCATCAAAGTAATAAATATAAATAATATGATATTAAAAAATTATATTACATTTTGTATGTAAGACACTACTGATAAGAAGTCTTTTTTTATGTTTCTAAAATATGTTTCTTATGTTAACAAAGCTAAAAATGTATTTGATCAAAAATAGAGTAAGTAGACAGTAATATTGTGAAATCTGTTTACTAATTATACTTCACTAGATCCTTTAGAAATCATTATAATTTCATAAATATTTCTTGTTATTAATAATGTTAAAAATGGCTGTAGTGCTTAATATTTTTGTAGAAAACTTGACTCTTTAATGAACGCAAAGTCTATTTATTAAATACATTTATTTTTTACATCTTTACTGTCACTTTTGGTTACATTTTTGCTGAATAAAATATATATTTGAAGTGTATATAAATTTTAACATTTGTAAAACTGTAAATAAACAGTTTTTATTTTACTATATGCTTATTCTGATACTTTTTTCAGTTTTTTGTCATTTTTATTACTGTATTACACTAATGAGAAATAATTTGCTTTTTTGGAGTATGAATGTGGTGGATCTATTGTCTACATGCAATATATTGTTTTGATTTTGGGGTAAAATATGTCCCAGACATAAGCCTCATACCCTATCTTGACAGGGTACCTGGATGTTACCTTGAGAGTTTTGCTGTAATTCCCTTTGCTGTCTCTGTGTTGGGTTTAGGTGGACAGCATGTATTTGTATCTCCAGAAGGACCGGTTGCTAACAGTGCCGTTTTCTCTGCCTCATGCCTCAGTTCCAGTATATTCTGTCTCTCTTTGAGATGCTGAATCTGCTCCTGCTGCTCTTTGAGAAGACGCCTCTGCTCAACTACGGTTTGCTGCAGGGCCGCATGGTGGTGTTTAAACTGTCCAGCTCTAGGCTCTACATGTCCGTTTCTGGATGTCTGCTGACGGGCCTGTTGTAGTTCGGCCGGAGAGAGAGCGGCATGACGACGCGTCACCTGCCAGGCCTGAGTAGGCGGGGCCTCTGAACGCCCGGTCTTGATAGTGGTTAGTGCAGTTGGTGAACTGATTTCTGGAGCTGCTGTCACATCCTGCGGTGGAATGAAGAGAGTTTGTGAACCTCTGATGTTTTCTGTAGCACTGAGAGTTTCAGGTGGATTAGTGACGGGTGGAGATGCCCCTAGTTTCCCAGAAGCTGCCGCACTGATCAAAGCAGCCATTTTCCGTCGGGTTTCTTCTTGTTGCTGGAGAAGCTCTTTGCGATGACGTTCTACTTGACACCACACACGCCAATCACTGAGACAGCGCCTCAAAAGCCTCCTGCGGTCACTCTCCACTGCCTGCTGACAGCGCCTGTGGGAAAGACAGATATGACTTAAAACCAGTCTGACTGCCAAGATGAATTAAAGCCTTTAATTAACCTTTAATTAAGGAATTAACATGCTCTTTTAGTCTAATCGTTCAGAGCTTTGCTTTTCTTTCAGATGTTTGTAAGGCTGTTTAAGCCCTATGTTGACAGTGACAGGTTTTGCTAAATTGAGCTCTCCTGCCTGTGCTCCTGTCTCAGCTCCTCTTCAGTCCTTTCAGCCTCTTTCTCCTCTCTTCTGGCCCAGACAAAAGCCCGCCATGCCTGCCACGCTCTCAGCTGCCTCCTCCAATCACACAGCGCCGCTGCCTTGCCCATGCGCACCCTTCTTTCCAAAATCACCGAGTACCATGCCGCGAAATGCCTGTGCATGCTCTAAAACATAGTTTTATTGCAACCAGTCAAGAATGTATTGCACACAATATAATTAAAACTACAATGTCTTCTAATCAGCAAAATTGAGAAGATGAACTTTGCACTTTCCACTTTTACTTCACATGATCCTTCAGAATCAATTGTAATGTTGCAATTTGGTAAGGTAACAATTATTATTATTATTATTATTATTATTCAGGTGTGGTTCTTAGTATTTTTGCAGAAATTGTGACATTTTTTAGGACTGTTCTTTAAAAATATTTTTATGACATGCTTTGTAACATTTTAAATGTCTTTACTCTCACTTCTGATCAATTAAATGCTTCCTTTCTGAATAAGTGTGTTACTCATTGATTTTTTCAATGTTTTGGATCTGAATGAAAATGCTAATTCATTGTTTGCCATGACGTGCGCTTTTGGAGAGTTAAAAGCTGACACAAACATTGCTTTCAATGAAATCGCCCAATCACTGAAGGGGTTTGGACAAATTAATCATTAAACTAATCATTTGTAAATTATATCTGTGCATCATAGTAGTATGGCTTTTACAGAATTTAATTTATGCCGATTTCAATTTTTTTACATTTATTTTATATATGCATACAATATTATTAAATTAGAATGTCTTCCAACCTGCAAATTGAGAAGGTGAACTTTGGCTTCTAGCTTCTTCAGCTGAAGTTGAAGGTCTTTGTTCGGTTTCTTCTGTGTGGAGTTATGATGTTTCGGTATGAGAGAGTTTTCAGTGGCCCTTTGTTTCTGAAGCCTTCCCCTCTCCCTATTCAAGATTCAAATTAAAAAATGTCACGCAATCATCTCTTCAAAAGTATAAATGCTATTTAAATGAGAAAATAACATAATTGCCCTAAAAAGGATCTTGACATTTAAGCCACAATGAAAATGTATTAATGTGACTGAATAAGAAAATATTAAACCAAGTGACATAAAAAGGACAAATGCACTCTTCAAAAAAAAAAAAAAAATTCAATAAATTATATATATTGTATATATAATTCTCAAGCATTGAGAAATTTGTAGTCTCATTAAATGTAAGACCAGATCCTTCTAACTAGGCTAATTTTCCGCAATGGTTTTGACCTAAAACAGCAAATGAGGAAAACACAAAGGTAAATAAACATGCATATATTATAGAACAACTGCAGTGGATATAGTGGGATGTTTGTATCCCAAAGCCCCATGGTCCTTTGATCAGGCTCGTCTATGAACGTTCACAAGGTGATTTTTAGTTTAGTTCTCCTAACTGACTTCATACATTAACTAAAAATCACCTTGTGAGCGGTAAAGATGCCAAGTGGAGTTAGTTGTGGACAAAAGATTTTAAAAGAATTAGTTGACATTAATACATTATTAAATGTGGCTAGGGTGCCCAAATACTGTGATTGTTGTACATGTTTCGTGCGAGCTGCTCCACACTCCTCTTCTCCTCCATCTCTCTACGTAGGCGAATCATCTCCTGCTGGATTAGTTCTTCCTGTCTGCGTGCCTCCTGCCGTTTCTTTCTCTGCTTCTCCTTTTCCAGTTGCCATGCCTCCTCTCGTGCCTCCCTTAGCGCCTCCTTTTCTTTTTGCACTTTGTTACGTTCAGCGTCTCTGCGCACGCGGTTCTCCTTCACCTGTTTGTGACGCACCTCCATAGTAATGCTAGGGTCCCTCCATCTCTTCTTATTCTGATCAGAGTCTACTCTAAGGTCCTCCACTATTCCCAAGTCCAACACCTCGGTTTCCATCAGGTCCTGGAGGAAATTGTGGACTACAGAGCTCTCCTCTTCCTGTGCTAGGTGAAAGTACATGTCTAATAAAAAATTAAAAAAAAGACACACTCAGGATTATTATTAACTATTTGGTAATACTGCTAATACTTTGGTAACTGAGATAAATCTTAAGTTGTTACATATTTATTAAAATGTTTCATTGGCAAGTAACTCTTATTTTAGTATTAAAAGATAACATCATTTTATTAATATTATCATTTTGTATTTTTATATTTTGCATTTAATTTTAGTAATATATTAATATTAATTTTGTAGTATTGTACTTTTTAAATATATTTTTTATACTCGTCTTGTTTTGATTTAGTGTAACTTAGCAGTAAAATAACTAAAACATAACTGAAATTAATTTATATATAATACAAATAATATATATTAATGTATATAAATGTTATTTTTATTATACAAATATTTTATTAACTAAGACAAGTTTCAAGTTTTAAATAAAAAAACTTGCTTTGGCAACTGTTTTAAAATTCTGCATTTATTTTATTTCAAGTAACATATTTTTTCATTCTTTTTATAAACAATGAAAATGAAGTGATATAGAAATATAAAAAAACTCATAAAAATTAAAAAGCACATAAAACTTAAAATGTGAAAATTAAAATATAAAAATAAAAGCTAATTGATTTATGTATATATGTTTATATTTCATTAATATTTCCAGTTAGCTTTTTTATTTTTATTTATTATTATTTTTAAATACTGTTATACTAATATTTATAATTTTATTCATAATTATATAAATAACACTCCTTTTCTACATTTCACAGAATTTTTATGATAAGCTTTAAAAAATAAAGAAACTGATTTCTTTATTTCATATGTACCATCAAAGTTATTATAGCCGGTTTGTGTGGTTTTAATAAGTTGTTTGGATTCCTCCATCTCCTCTTCCTCCTCCTCGCCCATTTCAAGCTCTAGATGTAACTTCTGGTTCATCCATTCACTTAGAATAGACTGCGCTGTGGAACACAAGCAAACCGATGGAATACTGATTACAAAACCCTGCACTTGCATTAAGTGCTGAATATTAATTTGTAAAAGATTACCTTCGCTGTATGCATCATCATGATCCTGTAGCTGCTCTACTGTCTGCAGCGTCATGCTGTTTTTCCCACCACGTGGTTTCTTGATGGAAAACACCTCAGCAACAGCAAACTCTGAAGCCTTCTCCACCCTCTGAGAAGAACAGAAAGTTTGATTCTAAAAATTAAATGATATACACAAACAGAGACCATGCGTCCCTTGTTGCTTCTTCCCTGCGATTAATAAATAATTAAATTCACACTTATTTTTCACAGGCAATGACATACATATGCATTCATTTTCTGCATGACATGAATTCAAATGATTGAAATGTACTTACCTTCACCCACTGCTTTATGTCATTCTCATTCAGCTGCACCTGCAATATGAGATATGAATTCTCTGCTTATTGTTTTAATGCAAAATAGACTGAGACTTCAAAATGTATTACTGGCTTCTCTACAGTCATAAGCTGATCACTGAGCTTTCCAACCTTGTTAAAGCCTGAAGTTGAGATAAACTGATATGAATATTTAGTCGCACTGGCCTCACACATCTAATCCCTGGATAAATATCCCGTGTTACCTTAAACTGGGTCTTTTGCAGATACACCTGAAGGGGTTTTCATTGCACATTTGAGCTAAATCCTTCTGAGCCACAAATCTATTCATTACTAATAACCAATGTGCATGACTAAAGATAACCTGAGTGTGCGACATTTATTTAGATTAATACCTCTGGCTGAATATTGTAAGGGGAGGCACTATTACGAAGTTACATCTTTGAAGAACTGAGTGAGAAAAGAGAAAGCAGTTTTTACTTGCCTTATTACTGCTTGGTGTTTTAGTCTTTGTCGTTTTCCAACGAAAAATATCCGGTCTGCGCATAGGATATGCCATGGTCGTTAGGCTACATGGGCATGCGTTTGGATTGTAAACCAATATAATATATTTTCACATGTTAGCGAAGTGTGTGTAGCAGCAATTTACAATATATGTCGTACAAAATTTAGTGAGTAACTTTTCTCCCAGCAATGGAATTGTGGGATTTGTAGTTTACGCAAAGTGACGTAGTTTGAGTTGGCCGCTAAAAAGAACTACATATCCCAAAAAGAACTGACGAGAGCTGAAGCGTCTACTTTGAAACCATGGAGACAGTTGTTACCATAGTTACACCTAAGATCCTACTGGCTCTTGTGGGCTGATAGTTGATCTAAATGTGTTTATTTCAGATACTGACCCTATAACTGTATTTATTTAATCGCGATATTTGTTAATGTGAAAACCTATATTACAATATTCGTTGTTTACTGTGAAAATTGAAGGTGAGAGAGATGCATATAAAAAAACAAACAAACAAATAACAAAAACAGGAATGAGTTGGTTTTCAAAGTGAAAACATTAGGTTAGTTGAAGAATAAAACTGAACAAAAAGTGGAGAATCCTGATCAAAGTGAAATATCCTGTCAAGAGAGCACAGCTGTAAACTCTACTTCAAACAGCTTTGAACAGTGAAACACAAAAGAAGATATTTTACAAATGTCTCTGTGTTTTGTTTTGGGTTTTTTTTTTGTTCTTATTTGTTCTCATTGGGCAGATATTCAAGATATTCAAAAAATGTCTTTCTGAATATGTCAGCTGTCAATCATATCATAACGTGGTATGATGTGTGTAGTATAACTTACATTATACAGTTTTATACATTACAAATATATCATACATTATAGTATATATGTTTATAAATATTTAAAGATTAACAGTTTAACTTGTTGGTACATTGCATTTTAGACTGATTATTTATAGCAACTATCCAGTGAGACACATATAATATAAGATGAAGATAACAGTTTTGTTTTTGCATACACTGAGGTAAGGTATAAAGTCCTGGAGCAGTCACCCCAAAAATGATCTATATTGGCTTAAAGTGTTAATAACTGTGTGTTGTCCTAGATAAATGAAAAAAAAATTAACTGTTTATTTTTATTTTTGACTATTCGTGCAATTATATTAGTGTATACACGAACACAATGTAAATAATTTTTCTAAAATATTGAATATTTTTTTAATTTTGTCTGCGATCTGCTGCTTTTTTCAGGAGCTGCCTCCTTTACACCTGTACTGTTGATCTTTTGAAGACACATACAATAATGTAACGTTCAGATTGAATGATTTTTAAAGAAAAACTTCTATTGCTTTTACCCTTTCAGTATGATGGGGTTTTAGGTAAAATCACATTCGTTTTTAATATTTTATTTAATAGTTAATTGTTGTAACCTTGAATGCACCCTGAGGCTTAAGCACAGGATACAATAATCAAAAAACTACAAAAAATAATTAAGTAACAAATAACATATGTAGCCTATATTTTAAAAAAAATCTAATACACAGCTTTGCGCTCAGGGCCCTGTAGAAGGTTATGACGTCTTAAATCTGCGACCCGAGTCAAAGCGCCACGAAATATTTCTGCGACCTAAAGTTCTCACATGTCTAGCTTTCCGAAGCAGCTAAAATAAAAGCGGTAAGCTTGAAAATATTTATTGTCGAATATGACATGTTTAATTTAAAGCTCGTAGTATTTCGCGGCGTGCTGTACCCGTGTAGCAAACTTTGCTTTCCGTTAAAAAAGCAGATCAATCCAGGTTGATGGAGTAACTTAGACAGCAGTGTCTTATGTTTCATTCATTAGTACATGTGCGCATCACAAGCACTATATCCCTTTGGAAAATGAGAGAATAAAGAGGTTCAATGTCGTTTTTGCAGGTAACGAGCGGTTATTTCCTCTAGATCTGAGAAACATTGACATGAAACTGGAACTGTCTCGAGTGGTGCAGGGATGTCGCCTGGGAGTTTTGACTGGATTGGGAAAAGCAGCGCAGCGTTCACTGGAGGTGCCCGGCTGTCTCCTGTACACTCGCTGTGCAACCGTTCCTCATCTGACCCAGGACACACTACACACTTTGAGAGACCTGCCATCAGTCACACAGGTGTCAGTGGATAGCCTGTAAGAATCTAGCTGTACTTATTAAAGATGATTCATCCACTTTATACATTCACTGAATATTTAGCAAACAGTATTTCTAACCAAACACGTGGGTCTGTAACGTGGCATAATTTGCTGACAGATTAGAGTTCACAAAATGTGATGTTGTGAATGTTTTTCAGAGCATTCACAGTGCATACGAAAGTAGTAATTTATTAGATTTTTGTCTGTGAAGTAACCTTGAGGTTCTTATAGGCATTTTATACATATATACCGCTCAAGTTTGGAACGGTAACTTTTTTTGTAGTTTTTTTTAATGCTGTTGAAAGAAGTATCTTATGCTCACAGAGGTTGAATCTACTCTGACTGAAAAATACAGTAAAAACTGTGTTATTGTGAAATATCATTGCAATTTAAAATAACTACTATTATTTTATTTTAAAAAGGTTCCTGTTATGGTTCTGTGAATATTCGGCATCATCACTCCAGTCTTCCATGTCACATAATTTTTCAGAAGTTATTGTAATGCTGATTTGTGTTTTCTTCCGTTTACTGTTTAATAATATTCAGAACTTTTGGGGTGTATTTTTTTCCAAAAACTAATTTATATTTTTTTCCCAGAAAGGGCACATTAAATTGATTAAAATTAAATTAATAATTATTAAAAATTAATTTATTTAAAACTTTCTTGTGACACTGAAAACTGGATTAAAACAGACTTTGCATCGCAGGGAAAAGTTTTTTTAAAACAGTAATAATATTTCAAAGACAATTGTTTTTACTGTATTTTTGATCAAGTAAATGTAGCCCTGCTGAGCACTTTTACTTATTTTATTGAAACATACAAAAAAAAAAAACTTTTGCCCACTAGTGTAAATAATTCTTTTTTATTTGTAATCACTTATTTCATATCCACCATTTCAGTTTTTAGCACATTTTCTTTTTCAGTGCAGAGCATCATGAGGTTCTGAAGGAATTCAAAGAGGGTGTCAGAAAGTTTGCAGGTTAGCATTTCACTTTTTTACTAACTTTGTTATATGCGTTCTCTTGGTTAAAATGTCCTCAGACAGTGTGTCTATAAGAATATCTTAGCATCTTAACTTAAACTTATCGCTAATATTTAATTATAAGTACACTTATTTTCGCTTGTTTCTTGTAAAAACTGTCTTTGACGTTGAAAAGTGCTTAGCGTCATGTCAGAGTCCAAGCAGACGTACATGCTTTGTTTTGTCAGAGTACTACAGGTTTGTAAGCTGTTCTTGCGTTTCACTGTTCTAAATGAAAGGATATGGACATTGACTGGTGATCTTTTGTATGTTAATGACATTAATAATGCAGAGAGCTGACACCATTCAGTGGAAGTTCACCATTCAGCAAGTTCAAGATCGCTTGCGATTCATAGATTCGACATCTAAAAGAGAAGCATACTTGTGTTTTCTGTGTGCACATTCATTCTATGAATCACTAGGCACATATTTCAGAGATGATCATAAAATATTACGTTTAGGATGCATTCTGCAAAACATTTTATTAATGAGGCCCTGAAGTGTCAGATATTTTTTTGAATGGCTTTTAAAAATTGGACTCTTCCCATGCATGCCTTTTTCTGTTTTCCACAGTCGTGTAGCACTGATTTAAAAAAAGTTATAATATAGCCAACTTATATTAAAATCCCATCTTGCCAGTGGTGAATCACCACTTTAATGAAAGGTTTGGATCTGTTGGTTGCCATCAGTTTGTCCACCGTTGTCACTTCCTGCAAAATAATTAGTCAAATAGCATTTACAGCTCAGGTGACTGATGCACAAACTTTTGTAGTCCTCAGCCAAATTAAAGACTTGTATCATTTAATTAAATTCCAGCAACTGCTACATGAATAGGAATTGTAACAGATTCTACTTAAAAAACATACCGTCAAGATCAAGTGAGTTCAGGATCAAGTCAGTCCTTAAAAACATATTTGTTGGCTTTCTGCTATTTTCAAAAGCATTGCATCATTTCTATTCAGCAGTGTGGGTGTAAACATTTTCTCAGTTGGCTAATAGATCTAGAAGCAGTTCACACAGTTTAAAAATTCACACATCAAGTGGATTATAAATGGCCAAAGAGTTTCTGGAAGCTGAGGCTGTGGAGGAAAGTATTACAATTTTGAAGATGATCCCAATTTAAAAATAAACGTAATTGGTTATATGCTCATCCTTCAAATGCTTTGAGACATGAAGGACTTGATACAATGATCTCTGTTTTGATTGCAGTGCTAGACGTTTTGAATAGTTAAACTGTTCTTGAAGGTGAAACCACTACCAGACAGCAAAACATCAAGAATAAATAAGCCACTTCTATTGCTTGAACAAACAAATTGCACTTCCAATTGGTGCCATTGATTGCACACTTTCGATATCCCATTTAATTCATGTTAAATAAAAACTTGTTTGGTTGTGAAATTCTTTTAGCTTTTAACCAATCAAAACTTACCAGTGGGGGAGCTCATTTTTAATTCTGAAAGCGTTTTCAGGTTCTCTCCCTCAGTTGCTGACTACTAAGTGACTGTTTAGAAATAATTATGCATTCATACTTGGATGCATACCGCAGATGCATTTTCGAAAAATTAGTTTTCAGTTTTCATTTTGCAACCGTAACGAAAAGAAGGCCACTGTTTCAGTCGTTGCCTTCAGCAATCCAACCAGAAATGAGAAAGGTAATTGCATTCACGATATTAAGATGTGTGACCGTGAAGACATTTCAAAGGGTGACTTGAGGCGGCTGCTAGCTCTCCATTTGGATAATTACAAAAAGAAAATTATTGTACATGATAATGTTGGTCACCGAAGTTCACCTCCATCATTTCCATACAGTACCGCCAAATTTAGATTCCTCTTCATGTTCATATCATGCATGTTCACGTTCGTCTGATCTACATTTGGGAATTAGTACAAGCTATGCAAATGTACACTTTCGCCATCGCTGACACTCATCAGTGCCCCAATTTGTCCTAATCTCCATATAAATGCATTTTTATATCTTCAGAATATAGAGATGAGCTCTTGGTTGTTTATTTCACCGGTAAACAGTTTTGTAATAATGTTGCATTGGACTCTTTTTATGGTTGAGGATTTCGTAAATGGATGAATAATACAACTGAATTTTGCAGTTCGTCATATGTTGTGTTTGCACTATTTATAGCTTTAAAGTTTCAGTCATCGACATTGATGTTAAAACGTTTTAGATTAGTAAGACGTCTGTTTTGATTAGCTTCTTGAGTTGTGCCAGTAACAGTAGATGTCTGATAAGCTATTTCTCTGACGTGCGCTAATGGTTTCCTACGCAGGTCTTCATGATACTGTGCTTTTCTGCTCTCAGCATGATCCTGCAAACACCAGCCCCACCGGTCACGTCACCAACAAGGTAAGTGAACCGTGTGGAATAATTGCTTTCAGCCTCTTTTGTCACTGAGACTGACTCGGATTCCATTAAATCATTACAAATATTCAATTTAGCAAATTCTCATTGGTTTTCAACTGATGCGATTTGGCTTACAGAGAGCTTTTGTGTCCTCTAAAGCTATGCCATCCTTTTACTGTTAATTGTAAGGGATTTAATGGTTGTGTGTGATTTAACAGACAGTGTCGGTGTGGGGTAGCGGAGGCAGGATAGAGCTGACAGTGGCTCTGTTCATGGCGATTCAGGCAGCTATCCAGCCGGACTGCTATCAGAGCATGGCAGATGGAGAGACCTGGCAGGACGGTACTTCTCGCAAGAGAGTCCGCAAAGCAGTGGACAGGACTCTGGCCCATTTAGATGAATGTCTGCTGTTACACCAGAAAACTGAGGTTACTACACAAAAACACAGACAGAGAACTGGAATCCCTGTTAGTGGCTACAGGATACTTTTCCCATAAAACAAATTGTATCTATGTGTATCTAACATATTGAACATTAACGTCCCTACCAATTATGCCATGGGGCTCTCTCATTAACAGAGGGGTGAAATAACTCACATTTTATATTTACATTCAAGTAAAATGCTAATTTTTCCTTAATATCTTTTTGCAAAAACAAATATGTATATATCTATTTTTTTGTTAGCCTTGATGGGTAAAATATAAATGTACTTTTTTGTTTTACAGGAATTAAAACAGACAGAGATATTTGGAGTTGTGGAAGGTGGAGACATTTTGGAAGAGAGGCTACGGTCAGCACGAGAGACTGCCAAGCGTCCTGTGGGTGGATTTGTCCTGGATGGATTTCATTCTGCTGCCATGGACCAGGATGTTAGGGCTCAGTTGATTAAAGCGGCATCTGCAGAGCTTCCCCAAGAAAAACCCAGGTAAAAAAGGTGTCTATTTAAATCTCTGCCTCTCAGGCTGAGTCATTTCTTCAGTCGGAGATTGAGTGGCTAGATCTTCCCCAACTTATTACTCACTGATTATGCACCTCGATTTTCAGCAGCCATAGCAACACTTCTTTCCACCAGCAGCCCATAGCAACCACCTCGTCCCTTCTGGAGAACTGGAAGTGCTGGGGTTAGAAAGGTTTCAGGAACAGACTTCATCTTGAGTTCCTGGTGGTGTAATGATTGATTTCTCTGATCTCCCTCTCTTTGAGGTTGACTGGAAGGTTACAGAATCACACAGAGACAATGGCAGCAAGTAAAGCAATGTGGATTTGGAAGCGTCCTTGTGGCGCAGCGGGGTCTTAAGAGGGATGCTTCCCACTGGGCTTTATAGTCTTGTTAGAAACCGACATTTCCCTTGGGAGTATCTCAGGTCACAAATAACTAGAGCTGGAGAAGGTTGTGAGGCAGACGGGCTGGAGGACAGGATACATAATTTAGGTTTAGAGCAGGACAAGATTATTCTGTGCTGCAGTATTTATGCTTTTATTAAACAATGTATGTTTTGCTCAGAAACTATTTTTTCCAGCATAAATGGATGCATTAAATAATCAAAAGAGACACTAAAATGTCTATCATCTATATAAAAAGATTTTTGTTTCAAATTATTGCTGTCGTTTTGAACATTATATCCCAAAATCCTGACAAATTGTAATGGTTTCCACAGAACTGTTATCAACACTGATGATAAAAATAAATTCTTAAATATTAAAATCTGCAGTTTTTTGAAGGATCGTGTAAAAACTGAAGACTAGAGTAATGATGCTGAAAATTCAGTTTGCATAACATCTCAGGACCAAGTGATACTTTTAAAATAGAAAACAATATTTTAAATGAATGACTATTTCACCATAATATGGTAAATTAGTAAACTTCTAGCCTTAAAAACGGTTTGTGTCTTTGTTGATGTGTTTGACATAGCTTTTGAATCTCCATTGAAATGCAGTATAGAGATAACAACAAAAAAAAAAACTGCAGATTCACTGGTTTTGTATTAATACTTAATGATTTACCCTGGGCTGAACCTGACTTTGATTTATCTCTGGGGTTGACTATAATCTGTCTTACTGAGGTACACTAAGAAAAGTATTCCCAGACCAATAGAAAAAAATGCATTGTGAGATCTAAAGCCTTAGATTCACCTGTTACAGCTGAAGTATGTAATTTATTCATTGTTAATGTTTTCCTATCTTAGCTTTACATGCAGAGACAACTATGACCTTTAATTAACCTTAATAGTTAACCTTTAATTAATAATAAATCCGCAATACCTAATAACAAATAAAAATTTGACTCGTATCTTAAGCCTGAACGTGCAGTGCACTGACATGAAGCTTTCACCGTCTGTGTCAGGTTGCTGCTGGGGGTTGGTCGTCCTGATGAGGTCATCAGCTCGGTTGAAGCAGGAGTCGACCTGTTTGAGAGCTTCTTCCCCTTCCAGGTGACAGAGCGAGGCTGTGCGCTTTCCTTTAACTACACCATTGATCCCGACCCTGAGACGGCAGGTACATCAACCTCTACAGGTGTGCAGAAGCCAATAGCTATACAGCTTTCATACACTTTCCCAACCCTATGAAACCTACTGTCTCATACAATTTTACTAATATGCTAAGTTTTCTAAATTATACATATGTTCAAACATTTACAGAAAGAACCCATTGTACCCAATGCTTTTTTTAACAAGTAAAAGGAAAGTAAAACATTTGAATAACCGGTAAAACCTTACTTTTATAAAGCTTTTACCTATAATCCGTTACGAAAGTAATTTTGATGCATTAATTATGCCTTGCAGTGTACCTTATATTATACCAAAGTAACATTTATATTGTTATTAATATTTCTAGATGAAAACATACTGTAACCACTTAGACTTTGATTATGCATACTTTTTTTTTTTTTTTTTTTTTTACTCAAACATGATACATTAGGCTTTTGCACTGCATTGCATTTAAACATCATCTTACTGAGATATGCTAAGACCTATTGACCACCAATATTTATTAATATGCGTTTTGTGCAAGTAGTGCTATACTGTTTACATTATGGGTTATCATAATGTCATTATTCTGTTGGGACATTAACTTCACCATATTGCATATTTTTTGCACAGTTTGGGGCTCTGAATCAAATTGTAATGCTTTTTTTTCTTGTGTATGAGCTCTGTATTGTCCTGTGTCTTAATAATTGAGTTATTAAGTCCGGTGTATTATATATTATACATAGATTTTTTTTCTTAAGGTGCCATTATAAAAAGAAAATATTTTTCTGTCTTCAAGATTTTAAATGGCTTAAAAAGGCTTTGTTCAGAGAAAATGGAGTGTGAGAATTGACAATAAATCAATCAAAAGCAGTATTTTCCAGTTTCAACATTGCCATATAGTTATTTCATTTTATCCTTATCTGTAAAACAGTGTTAAAATACTTTATACACAAGCCTAGTCCCAGAATAAAAGAATAAACTGTAGAAAGAATGAACTGAAAGGAAACCTGCACTGATTGATCTTAAAATATATCAGTGCCTTTTTTTTCTTAAGGTGCGATTTATTAATTTTTTAATACATTTTTTAAACAATCTGATAATTTTTTCTAATTATTAATTTTTACTTATATGTCGTATTTGAACTATGGCCAAATCCTGGTAAGCCCTGTCTGTGAAACCAGGCCTGAAGCTTTGATTTTGAAGGAAGGCTGTTTGAGTTTCCTCTTGTGATATAAAGCAGCTGTTCATCACTGTTCAGCATGATAATATAAATTAGTAAAGTTGTATTTAAAGTGTCAACTATCAGTTCGCTGCCAGCAAAAACAATGAGCATCACGTGGGGCTGTTTTTCTCAGCATGGCTTGGTGGAAGTGGAGCTGTGCTTCTGCTGGTTGCTTCAGATAATTAAGTGTGAGTTTAAATAATAAAGTCGTCTTCGAGAGTGTGTGTTTGTTCGGGCCCCTGTCAAATTAAATAATTGGCTCGCTTCAAACAGAACCAGAGCCCAGGGAATCCATCTCGTATCTTCAATTTCAGCAGGAACATGTATAAAGTCAGACCTCATTATGGTTTCCCACATTTTAATGTTGGTTTTTACTTTCAAAAGCGTGTTCTGTGAGAATAGAGACCCCTGCGTATGTCTGCGAAGTATCTGGATCACATGAAGAGACATAAAAAATTCACTATCAGGCATGAATAATTGATTCAGGCTGTTTGGTGTGCAGCAGTCTGTTCTTAGAAGAAGCTAATCGATGTGTTAGGATGGTAATAGAGTTCAGGACAGGCACTTGCAGAATCGGGAAAGAAAGAAATATCCCTTCAGTCAATTAGAGAGCTCTGCAGGGAGACTGGCTTTAGCTTCACCCTGATCTACTGCCTTCTGACACTTGCAGCTTCTCTTCTCTTTCACACCCTCTCTACATCTCCAAACCTCCACTTTGTGGTGTCTTTAAACTTATTTGTCTTTGTCTTTTTTGTGTTTTATTTCTGTACATGCACAATTTTAGGTGTAAAACTGTATTTTGAAAAAATGATATAACCTTAGTTGTGATTTAACTTTATATAATAATCAATAGTCTATTAATTTATTAAGTAGCCTATTTAATTTACAAGTATACTAGATAGCTTCATGTAAGCTGCCCCATGTTCAAACCACATGATTTGCTTATATAATATGATTTTCTATTTGTTTGTGTTTTTTTCCAAAGTTACAATATGTAATGGAGATGGGCCAACATTCTTTAAAAAAGTGTAACTGGAGCATAATTTTTGGGACAGTTTACCTTGTATCAAATGTACGAGAAATGCTGGTAACACTTTAGTATAGGGACCAAGTCTAAGCATTAACTAGTTGCTTATTAGCATGACAAATTTTAAAATATTAGCTGTTAATTAGCACTTATAAAGCACATATTCTGCAAAGTTTTTAATATTCATTATGGCTTATGAAAAGTTCATATTTTGCTTTTGGGAGTCCCAAACAACAGGTTAACTTGCATGTGAGGTATGCATTTATTTTTACCTTATTTGTTCAATGACTCCCAAACAATTTGTTCAGCCATTAATTTTCAAATCCAAACCCCTCCAGTGATTGGTCGATTTCATTTAAAGCAGTGCTTATAAGCTTTTAACACTCTAAAAGCGGTACCTAGTGGCAAAGAATCGATTACTATTTTCATTCAGACCGACATGAAAATTAGGTTTTTAACACAACTTTAACAACTAACTACCTTACTAATTAGATGCAGCAAGTTGGGAGTTTGCTAAATTTGTTGTTGATGGTTGGTAATGGCGAGAATTGGATGCAGCCATTTTTAACTGTTGCTAATTTTGGGGATGTTTCTGCCTTAGTCTCCTCTTCAGTTGGTGATGCACGTTAAATCATATTTAAAACTGGAGATTAATTTGGCCAATCTATAATCCATTTCTTTGCCCTGATAAACTCCTTGACTGAAAAGCAATTTGAAGCACTTCCAATGAGTCTGGTGGGATTTTAAACATTTGTAGCCAAGATGCTTATTTGTATACTTCTGCATTCATTCTGCCCTGCCACCATAATTCGTTAAATCATCAATTAAGATGAGTGAACCTGTGCCAGAGGCAGCAATACATCGCCATGCTATGACACCGCCTCCACTCAGCATAAGGATGAGTTTGTAACTTAGAATCATTTCCAGTTTTCTTTTTCCTCAACTTTTTGACAAAGGTTAATCTTTGTTTTATATATCAATGAAAATGTTCTAAAAACGTAAGTGGCTCAGCTTTTTTGCAGTTTTTAATCTGGCCCTTCTAGTTTTGGTGCTGATCAGAGGTTTGCGTCTTACTATTTATTTGAATAGCAGGTTGAGGTCATCACCCCAGCTTTCTGGAGGTTTTTGGTTATTTTAATGACACCTATTTTAGGTTCTTTTTCACAAATCTTGTCATTTGTCTGTTTCAGCTGCTGTTTCTTTGTTTTCTGACCTTTTTCAAGACATTGCAAATTGTTAATTTGATTATATATTTGTTATATACCTCTAACTAAAAGAGTTCCTCTGTTCTTTATTTAAATTACTTGCTTTTCTCTCACACTCATATTCATTTACAGATGTCTTGACTCCACAGCAAACAGACCAATTTTGACTTTACAGTTTGATGTTCCTGTGGCATGTTCATACCAGACATGGAAAAATACATACGTTCATGTCATGATTTAGTCATGAAACATGTACACTTGTGAACATTTAGTGAATTCAAATTCACAAAAAATCTAATCATTAATTGCTGTAAATATTACATTATCATTTTTTTCAATACAAACTGACCATGATCACTTTATTCCATACTTTTTGCAACTTTCATTTGCCAAAATAGCAGATACAGATAATACAGATCTCTCCAGAGAATGTTGATTTTAATCCTTATTTTGGATCATTGTCCTGATGGAAGATCCAACCACAGCCCATAATGTGATTTTATTTGATTTTATGTTAATGTTTTAATCTTTTGGTATTGGTTAAAGTATATGATGCCATCTATCTAAACAGGATGTTGTTTGGCTATTTTCCAACAGCCACTTTCTATTTTGATGCTCAACAATCTTTTGCTGCACTTCAGAGCTATATTCTTTGTTTTTGTGATGAATGATTAATGAATTTGGCCTTTATTGTTCTCATATTTATACTCCTTTGAAACAGGAAGTCATGGCTGAACAATTCTGCGGTCTTAGTCACCTTGTTGTGCTAAATTAAAATATATAAATATTAATGGAAAATACTTAAGAATTTCTAGGCATGCTAGTAATTGTGACCAGCATGTATTGCATAAAAATTTATTTTCTAATGTAATTTATTTATTTGAGTGAAAGTTTGCAAAAAACACCATGTAAGTTTATTTTCACAGTCGCGTTTGCTCGTATTAGTAAGTCTGACCACAACTTTATGTAAAGCAGTTGTGCCAAATGTAATTATTATTATTTATTATTATTATTTATTATTTTTTTATATGATTGAAACAGTATTGGAATTCAATGGAGAGATACCTGCTGACAAGGAGCTGAACTCAAATGGAGATGAAAACACAACGCCTTACGAAATGAACCTTAAAGATAAAAGGTATGTATGTATGGAGGGAGACATTTCACCCCTCATATGTGTGTATTCATTTGCTCGTATCAGATGAAATTACTAATGCTTTCATTCACATCTAATGCTTTCTTGCACTTCTTTCATGATCTCAATCACCTCAGCTTTGATATGAGGATAAATAAATGCATTATATTAGTAATTCATACTTGCTTCTGAGTGCATTTTCATAATATTGCCTCTATCGCTAGAGTCAGATCAGATTTGTGGTCAAAGGAACGATGAAGGACGTTAAACATAAAGACTTTCCAACTCCCACACCCATGACTCAAACCACTGCCATATAAAAGCGACCTGTATACATTGGCAAGAGCGGTGATATATGAATTGGCGTTATACTAAAGAAAAAAAACTTATCACAGATTCATTTTAGTTTCTTAACAATCTGATATAGTTGTACATTTCAAGGATTCTTTTTTTTCACCAATGGATTTATTTTACGTAAAAAATGACTATTTTCAGCGTATTTTAGATTTAAAACGGTTGTTAGGTGCGTATTACAGCTCATGTAAAAAAAGTGAAAAAAAGTAAATTAATAAAACTATTATATCTGTGATATCACATAAACTAACATCACCAATAAACAAAACATGTTTTAAATACAAGTTTTATTTTATCTTCCATCTCTAATCACTGGCATAATGTACAGGTTTGCAAGAAGTATAGTCTGCCTCAACCAGACTCTCACTCCAAGAAAACCATTCTCCTTTCAATACAGAGAGCCTAATTATCATAGAGAGAGTTTTTCCCGATCTCAATAATATGTAAATATGATCACCAGAGTGTTACTTCATCACCTATAGAGCGGGATCGGCAACGGGCCATCAAGAACCATCTTCTGACCAAAAGGGCATATGAATATAACTTCTAGGGATTCTAGATAATCCTATCGTTCTCACCTGAAGGACTACCAAAGATGCGAGAACAGAAGGTTATCACTTTCATTGTTATCCGCAATTTACATGTAAGAAGAAAACTTCGCTTACATGTCTAGCAAGAAGATGAACGTAAAACAGTATAAAACGTTCGGTGTTCATTCTGACTCTGAAGTACTGGGTATACTTCGTCACTGCTGAGCTGTAAATAAAAGTTATTTTCCACCAAGATCTTCGACGTCCTCTACACTTTTTCTTACAGGTTATTTGAAGTGTTATTATGTTATTAGTGGAACAATTATTTAAATACTTTAATTTTGTTTAATATTTACTTCTATATTTAAATATTAATTTCAAAAATAATAATGTTCTGAATATTTTTTTGTTTTGTGGGTGACAACCAACCTCATGACACATTGTTTGACTTTCAGGTATCAAGATGATTTCCGCCCACTTGTGGAGGGTTGCAGCTGCTACTGCTGTCAGAAGCACACGAGAGCATACGTTCATCATTTAATGGTGACCAACGAGATGCTTGGTGGTGTTTTGCTCATGCTACACAACATGGCGCATTACATTGGCTTCTTCAAAGCACTCCGGGAGGCAATAGCCGGCGACCGTCTGCAGGACTTTAAAAATAGAGTCGTCCATTGCAGAGAAGGTGATTGAAATGATTGAAGGACTTCAGGCAAAATACCACCTACATCAGAGCATACTTACGGCTTTGATTTCAGAGTATGTGTTTCATGAATATAAAGCTGGATTCTGATGCATGTGCTCTTGCCATGCAAAATATCAGAAAAAGAGTGCTAATGTGAGCGACACCGTAAACCTTTTAAGATTCTCATGGCTCATCTCAGAGTTCACTTATGGATTTTAAATTTGCCGTCTGCGCCATCAAAGAACAGTTTCACTTAGTTAGAAGGAGCTTTAATAATGGTGAAATTACCTTTTTGAAGAGCAGCACTCAGATTCTCTTTCTAAAGCTCTGAAAAGTTACCACCTGCTGTTTGGCTCAGCATGTTTTTTTCAGAAAAGTCATTCATTATTGGAATAAGTGGCATTTATTTTAACAATAATGGTATTGTATAATATTTGTTATTGCACATTATTATTGTTATTGTATACACATGTGATGTTGCTTCGATTAAAATAATCTTTTAATAAATGACAAGTTTTAGGCACTTTTTTTGTCTTTTAACTACAGTGCAAATCCGTCTTTTTGACTGAATTGTATTGATTATTTTCTGTATCGATCACATTCCTATTCATATCTTTTTTTTTTTTTCCATTTTCTCACAATAAATACACAACTATAAATGTTTTTAGAATTAGAACTACTAGAAGTACCCTAGAATGGGTACTTTAACGTATTCATTTGGTAGCTTTTATTCAGTACAAATGCTGTAATATAAGCAGTGCTTAAGGAGATATAAGTGCAGCAATACAAAGTGTCAACGTTGGCTATGTATTATAGTACTGAAATGTAGGTGTAAAAGTAAAATGCAGGGTATTTTTTAAATACTTAAGTAAGGGAGAGTATGTTAAAGTGGGAGTGTGTTAAAGAGTAGAAGTGAGAAAGCTGTGGTTAGGTGCAAGCTGCAGTAATTGGAAATCAAAGAGGCCTGAAATTGTTTGCAGTGTTATGTAGGTAACAATAGTCCTTTGTTTCTCCACCCCCTTCCACTATATAGACATATTAACCATATACTATATTCATTATATACAGTATAGTTTACACTATACTGGACAAAACTCTGTGTTTACTTGAGTATTAACTGAAACTTGTGTGCTTGTATATGAGTGAAAGAAAGTAGCATTTCCATTTAACAGTTGCAGAGCAACATTTTCCCAGCAGGTGAGTTCCTCCCCACGTTTTAGCCAATTACCTTTTTTCCGAAGAGCCAGGAGAGATCATTAAAAAGAAAGGTTTGAACTACAGGACGACTTTCTACTGCTAGTCTCTGCACTTGATTTTGACTTCACTTTTATCCCAAACCAGCTTCACTCAATACAGGGGCTTAATCTCTGTAACTCCGAGGGTTTGGGTTAAAAATCAGTTACGGAAATATGTAATCTGTTTTTATTCTAAAGAAATAACAGTGAAAAGTTCGAGGGAAAATGGCTAAGAATATGAAACCGCCTTTCAATAATATAGTAATATTCACTAGAGAAAGAGTGACAACTTTTCAGTCTCCCCTTTTAATCATAATCTTGACATTCGGCTTTTAAGCTTTATGTAATTAGCTCTTTTTTAAGTAACTGAAAGCAGTGCTTAAGTGCTTTTTGCCTCTTTGATGAATCTTGTTTATCTTATACCTTTTTACATTTTTTGTTTTTTTAATATAATTTTGTGACCCTCTTAGTAGCAGGAGTGCTTGAAATTACTTTGAAAAGCTGTACTTGAGAAACCCTGCACAATTTCTTTTTAGATTTACTGCTTGATTGCGATGGACTCTCTATGGCTTTGTTGAGACCCAAGGTTATATTTCCTGAAAACTCTTGCTCTTTTAAGGGTCATTCAGGTATGGACAAATGAAGAGGTGGTGAGAGTATTAGTTTCTTTCCTGAGAAGTCTGAACGTCTTTGAATTTCCCTGTGCATCTAGCCTACTTGATTTTTTTTCAAGTATCAGTGATCTGTTGCGGTGTTGAAATAGACTACGCCTCAGTATATAATCTTGCTCTCTGCTGTATAATATGAATTTTTTATTTTAGTTGAATGTCAGTTGTGCTCCTTGTCAGATTCACTTCAAAAGCAAAGAGGTAGTTATGGAGTAAAACTGAAGGGCTGTTCTTGTGAGGAAAACTTGACCTTTCTGTCTTCTTAAAAGCTTGGTTAAGTGCAAATTCTGTCTTCTGGCTCTACACATGTCTTGTTTCTTGAATGATGTATGAAGGCTTATTATGTTACAATTATTCATCAAACAGATTAAGTTATTCTAAATCAAACAGAGACTTCACGGCATACTATAGCGTCAAAATCAGTCTTCTCTTATTGTTAGTGGTTTCAGAGGGAATTCAATTCTAAATGTGTATTTAAGGGTTTGACTGAATAATTTGATTTAATAATTAAAAATCTCTCTTGGTATGTATGTGTGTGTGTGTGTGTATGTATATATATATATATATATATATATATATATATATATATATATATATATTAGTTTGTATCATTTGAAACCAATAGAAATATAAACAATAAAAAAGTCCCTTGCCATGTACAAAACAATCGACATACCAACAGGACCAACCTCGCTCCAGAAATACTTGATTTTCTCTCAAATCGATGACGAATTGCCGCCATTCACGTTCGTATTCATAATTCAAGCGCGCGAGAGTCTGACCCTGCGGTGTAAGTAGGAAAGGTAAATTAAGTGCCAATAACTGTTAGTCAGCAGGGTGATTTCGCATGAAAAGGAAATGTGTCAATTATTGAAACTTGGCTTTCACGTATTCGAGGGGTGAGTAAGTAGTGTTAGAGAAGTACTTTTACACTTTTGCTCGTTTTACTTTTTTGTTTTGTTTCTAGACCTGAAGGTTAGGGGCAGCTGAGGTAAAGGTTGTTGTTGTCTGGTGTGCTGGTAAGGTGTGCAGCTGAATAGGTCAATCAGGAAAGAGTGACCTTCTCTCGGTCCGTCATCTATTTGTTAACTTTCTTCGGCGCGAAACGGTTTATCTGCACAGTCTGGACATTTTCAGGTCAATCCTTTTGATTAAATGATAACCGGTGCTGGACTCTGAACTTTCACAGGTGACAAATAAGTCTCCTGTCCTTTAGAGAGTATAATGGAGTTGTTGAGCACCAGCTATCAGGCTCGGATGAAATCATAACCTCACCTTGGAAATCACTCCGGCGATGTTCTGATCTCGTTTTGCTCTGAGAATGTATACAAGCATGAAATAAATAAAAATTGTAGTCTTCAGCGGGTCTGGTTGGCAGTGAGGTCCTCTCAAGTTATGAGTTCAAACTTTACAAGTCAAAATAAGACCTAAGACCAGATTGCACTTTTTAGAGATGTGTAAAATTCACATCAGTTTTAGTTTTGGAAGGACATGCTGCTGTCACAAAGGCCAAGTATTCTCATAAAGCAGTCTGCAGCTTTATAGCCACCCTGTCTCATGTTGATATTTTGGCTAAACCCTATCAGTGGGTCATCCAAGCAGAAAATATAGATGATTATTTAGGGAATGTATGTTGGCTTGGAAATCACTCAATCTCCTGCACAGCACGCACAGGCAGTGACCTTGAAGAGAGCAACGCTGTTCTCACATACAAATGTGCATCCCATTATTTAAACATTAGAGCCAAAAAGGCCATGTTTTCTTTGAACTAACAAACCTGACCTTGTATGAAAAGTAGATTATTAATTTATTTTAGCTACATGTAAATAAACCGCCTAATTTTTTAAATAGAAATGTATTTAAATAGCTGAATTATACACTTTTTCAGTGTATAATTGTTCCAAAAATCTCCCAACACACGCACACACACTATAATGAATTATTTTGGTTCTCCAGATAACTGTTTGTTTGTTTTTAGTGTGAAGTGTTGTAGGATTTCTTTAAAGAGCCTTTCTTTTCAGCCCAATCTCACAGCAATTGTACGGATTTTCCAAATTGCCAATTAAATTTAATTTGTATGAATCAGGTTTTTATTTTATTTTGTTTAGACAGGTCACAAATTTTGTTACATGGTCATAAAAATGTCATATGCGAATTGATATATATATATATATATATATATATATATATATATATATATATATATATATATATATATATATATATATATATATATATATAAAACTAATAACTAAACAAGGTTAATCACCTCCTTCCACTGCTCACCTCCTAAAGCACATTTACTTTCAGTTTCAGGCTGTATCTTGTAACCTATTCATGGAAAGTGCCTTGAAATATCCCAGACGTCCTGTGGACCTAGCCACTTAGGACTCCACATAGAAGACTCACAATATAGGTGAAGTTGGACACATTTCCTGTGAGACAGCAGTGGGGTGGAATGGGTAATGCTTTGTAGGAAATGCCCCATTTGTGTTTCCAAAAATGGGACAGTAAGTCCTCCACCATCATATGTCCTTTACTTTATTTTCTCCTCCCTTCTTTCACTCTCTCTTCTCCCTCTTCTCAGCAGTTATATGGTTTTTAAAACAAGGTGACCAAAGGTTTAGATGGGGATAGTGGAAATTTATGATTTATGTTCAGTGAGAAGTGAGCAAAGGTCTTTGAGTGTGGAATCTGTTTATCTTGGCTGAAGTTTATCTGAATAGGAAATGAGTTTGAAATAAGCCCCTCACTATTTTTATCTGGCAAAAAAGGTGAATTTATGTTATTCATAAGGGCTTAGACAGAAAAGGATTCACTGAGGCTTAAGAGGGTCAATAAGGACTTTAGGAAAAAGGGAAATATGCTCTTTGACCAAACTATAAAACACAGAAGGACTTCTCCAGATGAAACCTGGACAGCAGACTGCAGTTTTCACAACATTATTGTCAATAAATTAAACATGGCAAACTGCTTTAGTTTTTTCAAATGGATCAATAAGGTTGAAGTGTGAAGGTGGCATTGTCTTTCATTAATAGAACACTTCTTTTTAAATCAAAATCAACATTGAACTTTTATTTCATTTAACATATTCTAATTCTGTCACAGTTTTTATTATTATAATATCGTAGGATTACATTTTTATTTGATTACAGTGAAAATTAAATGTCAAAATGTTCGTTTTTTACTGTAACAGGGGCAATGCATTGTTAAAAGTAAAATAATTCTAATAAAAATTGTTTCATTTTTAGCTTTGCCACATTTTCAAATAAGTTTTACTTATTTTCTTTCATCAAGCTAAATGAAAATTAGACATATTGCTATGTCAACGAACTGAAATGAAATATATTTTAAGCTTTTCTATATTTTATCTTTTTTCTTTTTAGTTAAAATTTGAACAAAAATGCAGTTCTCACTGTTTTAGTTTTGGTTTCTGGGTGGTGTCTTTCACAACAGTATAATCTGCTAGTTAATGAATGTCCCTCTGGTGGTTGGAGGGCTGAACGTTTTTCTCATTCATGGCTATTGTTGGATGTGTCCTCATTCCTAAATCTCTAAATGAGTGATGTATACGGGGTTACTCGGCTGCAGCTGGAGCAGGTCAGGCTATTGGTTCTGTTTGGGAGGCTGTCTGATAGCCAAACTCAAATCTTCAACTGCCTACAGCCTGACGCTCACCTCATTACCTTAATCTTACGAGGACAGGCATGAACTGAATCTAAAATGAATGCCTTAGGTGCATGTTTGGAAGTTGTCGGATACGGCTAGAATGGGGTGCTTTTGAATGTTGTCCAACTTGTTTCTGTTCTCTCATCTAAATTCAAAAATAATTCCATGGCCGAATGTAATTAAGTTGTGCACAGCACTTCCTCAATGAGTCCATTTCATTTGTATCAAATTAAATACGCCATTTACTCTGACTAATGTCTATAAGGCATTAACTTGTGGCATATTGCGTTAATGTCACCCTAAATAAACCTTTACTTTTGTGCCGCCTAAAAATCTCTCTTTTGAGCATTTCTTTTCTGAATGCCTGCAATATCTTCTTTTCATGCGCCAGTAATTTCATCCTTGGAACGGTTCACTCTGGCATTCCGACCTCTGTGACCTTTGCTGTAATAGCAGCTCTGTAGTACTGAAAGATTAATGTAAATTTCTTTTACTGGTCTGGAATTCTGAGATTCCATTACCTGGGCAGAAGAGGAGAGAGCTTTTCAGCTTCAGCATCATTAACCGTCTCTAACACATCTGGAGCGAGAGTGAGGTGGGGTGAGAGGGGGACAGGAGAGACTTATTGACTACAGGGAGCAGTGGAAATTAGAGCAAGACAGCCTGCATGCGTGTGTGTGTGTGTGTGTGTGTGTGTGCATTTACATGTAATTGTCATATGACTTAATATACTGCGTAACAAATTTACAGAATAATTAAGTCAAAATAAAAACACTTAACGCACTGAATTACATGTGAAACGTTAAGACACAGAAATATTATTTTCTTTACATTCTCCAGTGATCTTCATTTTATTATTAGAGCTTTGACAAAAATTTTTACATTGTAGTTTTTTAACTTTAGTTAAAGTTTAAGTTATTAAGAGATTTCTGAAAGTCTGAAATACAAGCAATTAATTACAAAGCAATCAAATACTGCACATGAAGAATGATTGGGTTCACTGAGATCCCAGGTCAGTATATTTGCTTATATGCTATTTTCTATTGGATTGTTGTGGATGGAGAAGTTTGTGATTAGATCTGTGATCGATTGATTTACCTATAAACCCTGATTGTCCTTATCTACTTCTGTTAACAAGCATTTGATCAGAAAGATAACTGGGGTGCTTTATCGCTATCTGTTGATTTCTTTCCACATTTCATCAATCACCTCCATCTAAGACTCACTTTTTATTTTTACTATGTCCCGGTTCTCTATAAACCAGCAGTGCCCTGTGAACCAGGCAGATAGACTTCGACAAACTAATACACTGTAACAGATGGGTCCAGATTCAGTGTGATCTGTCTAGAAAGGCTAAACCCGCGCTTGGCGTTTTTACTGTTGCTAAGGCTTTGAAACAAAGGGTTGAATCTAAAGTAGATTTTTATATTGCCATTTAAAAATGCAATATGCTGGAGGAAAGAAATAAAATATCAGTATTTAAAGCCTGTAGATACAAATCATATGATTCCCATTCACCAGCTAAAATAACTGCTGATTCATAGCTGTGATCCTGTCCATAATTATTCATCTTGACAGACAAGCAATGTGTATATATATATACACACACACACACACACATAATAATTATACACAAAATACACATATATTATGCAGTCAGAACTTTTATTTCGGATGCAATTAATAATTTAACAGCAAAAATAAAATAATTCCAAATTAAATTTAACAATGTTGAGCATATAAATAAGTTGTTTTTTTTAGCATGAACCTTTTAAAAATTACAGTATGTCATACCCATGTTAAGGATGCTTAAAAACTCTTCCTGTCAGAACAATGACAGGCTAATTCTGGATGAATGCGGGAGTAATTAACATTAGCATTATTAAAACTTGAATGTGATTGCATGGTAATTATTTGAGTTATGGATTCGCTCTGTTCCCGGTATGAGGACTGATTTGGGACCGGTGTGAAAATTAAAGTGACAGAACCTCGTCAGAGCTGCTTAAAAATATGTTTGCTGCTACATTCATATGCTATATTTTTTTTTTGGATCTTTACAGACATCCACATGCTCTGCGACAGAGGCGCCCTACATTCAGGAGGTGAGATGTATTGACAGAATGAGGGTTAGCATAGGTAATGAGGACCAAGGGTGAGGAAATGTGCTGCACGTTTTATTTAAAGAGCACCTATGGCCTATAAATAGGATATTTAAAAGAAAATGTTGAAAACGCTGTCTTGAAATTTAACTGGCCCAGAAAGACTTAATAGTGCTTTGCCATGCAAGAAAACCAACTAAAATTACTACTGGAATTTTAGTTACAGCTTAAGGCTAGAATACAGTACACAACTTTTAAACAAAATGCACAGTATCTTGCATTTATCTTGCAACTCTCTAAATGATTACAGAAAAGGGCTTCCTACACTAAATGTCTGAGGATCACACACAAGACTTTGAAGTCATTCTGAATACAACAAACTGCAGAAACATGCGCCTTGTTGCTAGGAGATACATGACAAATGAATACAGCATGTGTTCTAAAATCAGCTCAAAATATCAAATATGAATCATGGTCTGAAGATAAAAAGTCAGTATCTGTGCTCATAATACACTACATGATTTTCTAAAAAAGTTGGTTAAAGGGATACTTTAACCAAAAATGACCCCATGATTTACTCAATCTCAAGGCATCCTACAGTAGATGAACATGACTTCAAGCAAGTACAATCAGAATTTTATTTTTAAAAGGTTCTGGTTCATTCAAGCTTTCTAATTAATGCAGTTAATAGTGGTTGAGATTTTGAAGCAATGCACATTGCATGAATCTATTTAAAGTGCGCCACACAACCCTGAGAGGTGAACTGATACATTTATGTAATAATAATATCCATAATTAAAGCATGTATTTTGTCAGTGATAACAGTCTTGCGAGCATATAGAAATCCTCAGATGTTTTTCTTTACAAATCCTCGTTTTGTATTTCTAATTCATGACGGTGTTTTGTTTTTCTCTGCACCTCCGAGTTCGACCAGAGTTTTCACCTGAGCTTATGCTACACGTACATCATCTGCTGGAATACCACTCTCTCCTGAACACACGTATGACAGTTAAAGCTAAAGAATACAGTTTATACATTTTCAAAAATTTAGATTTGAGTAATTTTTCTTACACAAGCACATTGATTCTGCTAACCCACTGGAGCCGTGTTAAGCAAAATAATTTCATTTTCTTATAATATGCATTTATTCTGATCTTATTTGGTCAAACAACAATTTTTTTTCAGACCCCTCCAGTGATTGGTTGATTTCATATAAAACTAAGTTTCTGAGCTGCTAAAGCTCCAAAAGCAGCACCTAGTGGCAAAAAATCAGTTTGCATTTTCATTCAGAACCAAGGAGAAAAGATGAAGTGGGCGGACCATATGCTAATGTGTCACTTTGTCGTCATCATGAAACGGCTTGGCACTCGTTTTAAAAACGACTTGTCTCAATGATTCAGAGTCGACTCTTTCTTTTGAAAGACAATAATTTTATACACGGTACACTTTCAGGTTTAAAACTTTGCAGGATGTTTCTATTCACTCATTGCTGTGTTGCACATTAGCTTGTAGATTATTGTTATATTTTTTTATCAGCTGTTTAGACATTGACTCTCTTTAGCTCTCTAGCTTTCGGCTTTTACGGCACCCATTCACTGTTGAGGACCTATTGGTGAGCAAGTGATATAATTAATGCATCCAAAAGTAACATTTTTATGTAAACTATTTCTTGAAGTACCTTCAGTTATGTTCATGTTCATCTAAATAACATGGTAAACTATTAAATTTAATGTCTTCATTTTTTTGCATTGCTTAAACCTTCTTCTTTTCTGTACTTCCTCCAAATGCTACATTACTGATGATTTCCCTCCCAGAATCCTGTTGCACTTGTCCCGGATGATAATTACCTCAGCCGATTTTAATGCAAATCTGTACGTGGCAGTAATGGAGACTAAATGGGCCTGCAAAGGTGGTTAATTGAGAACTGCAGTGCAAGGCAAAGAGCCTGTGGTGCAGTCCCCCGGGAGCTAAACTGCCTTTGACAGCATCTCATTTCATTACCTTTGTCAGCACAACACACATTGTCATCTCCAGTTGGTCTTTTTCAGTCTTGCGATGACCAAATGATAACCAGCGTCATGTGTTGTTGGTCTAATATAAACCGAAAGAAATACACTTGAACATGATCATTGGTTTGGTAGCAAAACCAAGGGCATATGCTAACCAGAACTTGCTGTCAGTGTGCTTTGTCAGAGGAGGCCTTGTGGCCGTAGAGATAAATGGGCCCTTAAATTCTTCTCTCCACTTGGCTACCAATGAATCACTTTAAATGCATTGTTTTAGGAGCTTCATATGGTAGTCACGTAAGGAAAGTACTTTCAACTCTCTCTACTTTTTTATCACACAATAGATATAGGATAAAGCGGGACAGATAATGAGACAGGGGTGCTGTGGTCATGAAAGTGCATCTCTCAGGTTAACAAGGGCATCAAGCTGAGTTTATTTATAGCTATTCAGACTTTTTCCATGGGATCGAGGGAGATTTGCATAATTATCAGAATTCGCACTGCCGCTGCAGATAACGGTAACGAACAACCAGAGTCCCGTCTCCCAATGGCACAGATTTACAGTGTAAGCTCACCACGGGACACTTTATGAAGAACCCACTCCAATGAAGCATCACAGCATGACATGTTGGTGTCAAAACTAACCAGCTTCAGGTTCGCTTACTAGTTTAGACACATATAGGCTACTCGAAATGCAAGCTCCGTCATGTGTAAGTGTGTGTGCAAATGCGCTTAATTCGGCTGTAGGACAGATCCAGGATTCCAGCTGTGCTATTGTGCTTCTGTAATTGGCGACTTATCTTAGTTTCCTCTGCTTGTCTCTTCTAGCACATCAGGCATATGGTAAATCCAATAGTCATTAAACTGTCACCAGTGAGACAAATACGATCCTCTGTTTGTGTCTATTTTAATGTCCAGTCAAACTAAATGGTAATGAAGACGTTAGAGGATGTCAAACCTGCCTTTGCTGCCAAAATGTTGAGTGCTTGAAAAAATGTGGCAATGGAGGTTGTTTTTTATTACTGTTGCTCATTTTTAGCATTTTTAATACCATAATGTCTAATGTTTTTATGCCTCAATTCACTTGTAACATTTAAAACAATTGATTTTAGTTTTTATTTTTAGTTTATTTACACAAAATATTATACAACTGTAATATATCAAATCATATTATTGATCCTCCAAAATTTTAATTATCATTACATTACTAATTAAGAATTAAGTATTCAAAAAAATCTGGGTAACCCTTTAGGGTAAATCCTTGTTAACTAACTACGCCTTTTCCCCCAATAAATTTTTCATTTGCTGCTTATTAATATTTAGTAAGTTTAGGTATTGTATTGGGTAGGATTAGGGATGGAGAATAAGGCAATAATATGTGCTTAATAAGCACTATTAAATGTTAATATTCTGGTAATATGCATGCTAATAAGCAACTAATAGGTGTAACCATAAAATAAAGTGTTACCGAAATGGGTCCCCAGAAGTGAATGAAATCTGACTAAGCCTTCAAAGCCTTGGAGACATTCACGGACATCCTTGTTTTTAGACTAATATAAAAGCTCTTAAAAAAATAAAAATTCTAAAAATGATTCTTCACATGCAAAACGTTTTCTGTTTGGTTGAGTTTTTTATTCATACATTCTAATTATAATAGAGAACATTTTAATTATGACATGAAAAGTTTTTTACTTCTTATATTATAATTTTGACTGTTGACTAGTTTCTACTTTTTTCATGTATAATATTTTGACCTTTTTTGATGTTTTTCTTTATTTTTATTTTGACAGTAAGGTACTGTATGTTCTCATTTAGGTGTGTGTGTGTGTGAGAGAGAGAGAGAGAGAGATATGGAGAGGTCCCATATGGACCTTTTCCCCAGGTGTGATTGAGTTAGCCTGTTCTGTCTGTGGTGGGTGGACAGAGGCATGATGTGAAAGTCAGAAGCTTATAACATTTCACACGTCTTTCCAACAGCCCACTTTCATTTTGAGCTAGCTCAGAACAAATGCCGGCAGGGGTTTAGCCACAAAAACATGTACACGCACACTCTCTCATAAAGAAACAATTTGCAAACTGACAAGATTCTTTTGTTCGCAAAACCCTGTCCGCAATGCAGCCAGATCGCGATCTACAGCAGTAAGTGAGTGCGTTTGACAGATACGAAGCACTCAAGAACAGAAAGGCCGAAGGAGGGACAGTTTTTTGCCAGAGAAACGTCTATTTGAATTCATTTGCTGTCACTCTCACTGACAGCAAGTTAGAACCACGATTATGTGTGTGTGCCGGACCTCACACATTAAAACCGGAGCTCAGGAGAGGCCTGGAGTCTCGCCAGCTTTTAGTAATTAGCGAGAGGAGGCCATCTCTCACATTGTCACTCTATTGTACCAGCACTCACACACACTCAATAGGGCACACATGCAGAGCATCCACATGTGCGTCTGGAAAAGCTACAATTTGGGTCAAGCCACACTCGAGCATGGCACGTTTTCAAAATCTTTTTCTGTATAATCAGCTGGATTCCAGCTGAGCTCTCCATCAATGCTGGTTGAAATTCAAAGTGTCTTTTTCCCTTGTCTGTTCAAAGCTTTCGGTCACATTCACAGTCATTCACGCTCTCGTCTAATCAGCTCGCTTGTTTTAATTCACTCAATCGTACCTTTTCACTCACTCACTTCAAATCAACAAACTGGCTTATCTACTTTCACACACACTCATCTCCTTGGGTTATGTTCTTCATATTTCTCCTTCAACCTTCAGACGCTTTTGTTTTTCCAATCCAATATCTCTGCACATATATGCAAAGGCGCCATGCATCTATTTCTTTCCTGGCAATTGTAGTCCTGACACGTTTCTTTCTCTAGGCATGAATAATACATGAGGTAAGACAAAAAAAAAACACTTTTAAAGAACTTGTGGTTCAATACTGTGTAAGATATAGTGTAAGATGTGTTTGTAGTAGATCAGATTTTGTTGAACATGATAGGAGAGCATGAGTTTACATTTCTCATAACAGTTTTGTTGTATGGCAAAGAGGAGCTGTGAGATTTTTTGAGATATTATGTTCTGCATATAGATATCAAAATGTCTATACACACTGCTGTTCAAAATATTTTTTTTAAAAGCAATTAATAATTTTATTCGGCACGGATGCATTAAATTGATTAAGGTGACAACAAATATTGTTTTTGATTCCAGTAAAATATTAAGTACCAAAAACTTTCCAACATAAGAAATGTTTCTTGAGCACAAATTCAGCATATTATAATGATTTCTTAAAAGATCACATGATACTGGCACTGGAGTAATGAAAAAAAAAGTCTGCTATATCTTCACATTTTGAAATATAATTGACATTTTGAAATATATATGTTTGGTAAAATAAATGCATCCATGATCATAAGAGACTTAACATAGGAACATAAATAGCCACAATTCTAAATGTTAGTGTATGCGTATGTTTTTATATCTTTATTTATATTTATGTTTATTTCAATATTTTTATCACAAATCTAATCTAGGCTTGTGCAAAATGGATTTAAGGCTTTCATGTATATATTTCAGGTGACACAAGGGCTTATGGGATTCAATGTAGCTTTAATTCACAGCACAAAATCATGTTTCATCCATAACAATCATCACCATCTCTTCTCTTTTCAATGCTGATGCAGTTGGATCATGAAACGTGCCCTTAGAAGGTAGAAACCATTAAAGCCACAACACAGTCTTGGATCTTTTTCTACTTCACGCTTGTCTGGTTCACCTGCTTTATAGTCCCTTTGGCAAATCACTAGTCTTTTTAGCCACATAAATAGTTTTCTTTGCTGTTTTACAACTGAAGAGTTTCAGTTTCAGCTCAATTCAGCTTCACTCAGTGGTGTGACACATGCAAACACACGATGACCTCAGAATTCGCTCTGCATGCGACAAGGTTGTGAGATGCTGAACAAGATCCAGAAGATATTCTAGGCTTTGTTATTGAGCGTGAAGCACCGTCTGGAACTCCAGATTGGCCTGTGATCTCAAAAAGAACTATGGAGTTTGATGAAGATTCGGATGAATGCTAATCCACAAATCGCAAGTGTAGTGAATTTGAAATCACCTTCAGATTGTACAAGGTCTTTAATATCCTCCGCACATGGCACTTTGTATCCCAAAATGAATCCATAATGTCTGGAAGCTGCATTGAGCATTATATGGGAATAGAGCCGATGGTTTAGCAGCTCAAGATTTTAATAAAGGCTCTGCGGAACTCAATGTTGAACGTGGTGTAGATGACTGGATTGAGAGCACTGTTGACGTAGCCGAGCCAAGTGAAGGCGCTGTAGACCTCAGGAGGAATGTAACAAGCTCTGCAGTGAGTGTTTAGGATGTGGGTCACAAAGAATGGCAGCCAGCAAATAAGAAAAACCCCTGCAAGACAAAAACCACAAACAATGAACGAACAGGAACACATAACAGTAAAATGTGGCAACATCCATTTTGAAAAAAGCTAAAGTGCATTTCTTTCAACTTTCTTCTTTTGTAAGGCACAAAAGAAATAAAGCCACGAGGCATTTTTTTAGATAAACGACTCCTTGAACTTCAACTTGTAAGTGTTTTCTGAAAGTGACAATCTGCTTTGTTGAATCGGAAATAAAAAACAGGTGTTTTTGGCACTCATGAACCTTGACCACTGGCAAAATAGTCATGTGACAGCCTTGACCAATTGACTTTGAACTGAGGCAGCTGAGCCATTCCCCCGATCCAAGACATCTGTCTCCATAAGTGTGTGATTTAATTTCCTCCTCAATTAAGCAGACATCTCAGATTACCATCAGTGTCATTTATCACTGACTCATGGGTCATCAGTCGACACTAATAGAGCCAAATTGGTTATTTGGTACTTGATGTTGTATAAAACTAGTATGTTGGAGTCTGACTGTACTCTGGAGATGTTGCATGAAACTATTGGCATTCAGCATCTTCATTTTTCCCCAGGTGGCTTTTTGTCGCAATCTGACAAGCTGTAACTCATGCCAGACGCAGACTGAGCTTCACAGAGCGACTCCGAAACCCACTTTCAAAATGTCAGATGAGAAACTAAGTGAATCATTGATTGAAAAAATAGTATAGTGACATGTGCCCGATCTGGTTGAAGGGTGGAGGCGTCAGGACACCTGATATGAAAGAAAAACAATTTTGCAATAGGGAAGATAAAAATCACGGAATCAGTTTGCTGTATGCAATCAGCAAGACGATGAATTTCATAAATTACATGTCCCTCCCCGTCACCTCTGAGATGTGAGAGAGGGATGAATATCAGGGTTGATAATGATGTGTGACAGAGGTCGAGTTAATCAAGTCAGTGGAATTACAAAATAAAATGCTGATAGCTTCACATGGGATTTGATCACAGGATGACTTATTCTCAATGTGTCGCACCACTAGACTTGTTTATTATTATTTATTTACAATACTTTTCAAAATGATGGGGTTGTCATTTTTTTAAGGGGTAGTTCACCCCAAAATTTGAATTCTCTCATTAATTACTCACCATCATGTGTTTCAAAACCACTAAGACCTTCAGAACACACATTAAGATATTTTTAATGAAATCTAAGAGCTTTCTGACTCTGCATAGACAGTAACGGCTTTGATAAACTTCAAACGAAGTTCTTCTTCAGATCGTTCTTTGATTTCATTTAAAGTACAAATTTTATTTTTAATAAAGTGATCCTTACTGCTTCTCTGTGCTTTGATCATGGTAGTACCCTTACTGTCTATGGAGGGTCAGAGAACTCGCGGATTTCATCAAAAATGTCTTCATTCGTTTTCCGAAGATTAACAAAGGTCTTACAGGTTTGGAACAACATGAGAGTAATTAATGGCAGAATTTTTCATTTTGTGTTTACTATCCTGTGTATCCTGAGCACCAAATCATCACTATTGAACAATCATGTGACACTAAAGAAGTAGTGGCTTTTGAAAATTGAGCTGTGCCAACACTGAAATAAATTACATTTTAAAATATATTAAAATAAAAAAACAGACATTTTATTTATTTCAATAAAATGCAGCTTTGTCATAAATAAACGACTTTTACAAACAATAACAAATCATACAGACCCCAAACCTTTTAACAGCATCTTATGTATCTTTGACCTTCAATTAGATCTAAGTAATCTTTTGTTGTAACTTATTATATAATGCATGTATGATCGTACCTGGGGCATGAGAGAAAACGGACAAAGTGAATTTAACCTTGACAATTATGAATACAAATGGCCTTGGGCCAAAACAAGAATATAAAATGAGACGGTTTTCAAGTTGAGCATAAATGAAATGTCGCATCACTGTGTCACTGTTGTCATGATGCTTAGGGCGACTAATGGAAGTCAAAATAACAAGTAAAGTCGGTATGCAAATAAATGCAGGAAGCAAAACCAAACACAATAAATATGCAAATTTTACAATGATGTTATTATTGGCAAACGTTCTAACAGTGTTAACCAAAGGGATTTTCCAACTTTTTTTTAACAATTCAATCTTATAATAGCATACAATATGAGGAAATTACAGCCAAGGAATTTTCAAAGTCTACCAACCAGTTTGAGCTGTAATGTATTTGTGGAAAATAAATATAAATAGTAAGATAAATTTCAATAGCTCAGTAATAAGTTAAAGTGCACAGTCTCTCTTGACTTTAAAGGGACAGTGCACCTGAAAATGAAAGTTCTAGTTTCTAGCTTTCCTTAGATCTTTCGTATTTGGTTTAACAAATTTCTATATATTTTGGCTGGAAACAAGACAAAAACATCTAAGCTAGCTAACTTAAAAGAATGGAGGTCAAAGGGGACCAGAAACTGTTTGGTTATACACATTCTTCCGAATATCTTCTTTTGCATTCAGCAGAAGAAAGAAATTCATACAGGTTCGTAACAACTTGAGCATGATTTTCAAAACAGAATTTTCAGTTTTGGCTGAACTATCCCTTTAAAGAAGTAGCATATAATTTCTGCACGACTAACCACATCAGAAATGCTAAAATAACATTTGTGTGTGTATATATATATATATATATATATAAACAGGAATCTAATAATAGAGCCTGTACAAGCAGCTCTGGCCTCTCACCCAGAACGATGGCCAACATCTGGGTGGCTTTCTTTTCCTTGGAGTGCATACTTCTACAGCGGACCTGGCTGGGACACACCGTGGTGCGAGCGGGCCGCAGCGGACGCAGGGTGGTGTGTGTGCGTCCGTTCGACAGCTTCTTCACCTCACAGCTCCTGGCTGTCACCTGCTCCTCGTCCCCACCCTCTTCTTCATCACGGTTCGCGTCTTGCTCGGTGCCAGCGAAGGAGGCCGGGCTGATGCTGCAGTAGTTGAGTGTTATCACAGGAGGCAGCAGCGAGTTCTCTGCAGGGGCGGTTTGAGGCCGCTTACGCCACGGGCAGCTGGCGAGGAGCCCCGGACGGATCACCTGCTCCTTGGTTTCCTGAACAGATAGGGAGATGAAATGCAAGCATGCAAACTTCAAGGTGCGCCGAATGTCTTTATTCCTGCAAGCGTGTCTGTTCTATAATTAATTAGCACAAGGAGGAATGCTGTCCTCATTTCCTCGAATAGAATGATGTCTTCTCGAGGACTGTTAAGTATTTTTGTTGCAACGTGAAGCTGATTTTAAATCGCCTTACACATTGGACTAGTTTTGGATTATTTTCTTGACTTTGCAATTTTGTAAGAAAGGGCAACGAACCAGTAACCCTCTGGCTACTAACTACACATTTGCTGTTTTTCCAGTCATATCTTATTAAAATCACTCATGTATAATTTTCAACCTTTTCATTGGACATTAAATGAGAAATACTCAACATTATTGAAAATTAGACTTTCAAGAAGTTATTTAAAAGGATTTTTAGTCCCCATGTATAGCAGATTATCTTTCCCAAAATCAACAAAATATTATTTTTTTCTCACCCTACTGGTAAAATGTTTTTGCATTGTTTTAAACATACACGTAACAAATTGTTGCCACTTTCAGACATATTTTTCTGAATTTCTTATGAAATGTTATTTCTAAGTAAATTTATATTCTTATATTATCTAATTATAAATGAAAAAATAATCAAATTATTTTATTCTATTATGTGGTTATTATATATTTTAAATATAATTACAAACATTCTATATATGCTGTATCATTCAAAGATTTCAGTTTAAAAGTTTGTTTTAATATTTATTTGATTTGAAATTAAATCTTTTGAAACATTATAAATGTTTTCAAATGCTTGTGCCTGTGATCAATTTAATAAATGAAGCAGTACAACTGTTTTTAACATTGATAATGTTAAGGAATGTTTATTAATCACCATATCAGCATATTAGAATGATTTCTGAAGGATCACGTGACGCTGAAGATGATGCTGAAAATTCAGCTTTGCCATCACAGGAGTAAATTATATTTTTAAATATATTAAAATAATTTTTTTAAATTGTAATAATATTTAATAATAGAACTGTTTTTACTTTATTGTTGTCAATAATCATCATTGGTGACCATAAGATTTAAAAACCAGTATCTTTCTTCTTTATATCCACCCCGATCTAATGGGTGTACATATCTTACGAGGTGGCTAATTCAAATGTACGAAATAGCAGTGAGGTTGTAAGAATTTGTACGACTTTTAAAATGCATACAAATCGGTCGTGAGATAACATTGTTATATCACAGCTCTGATCCCAAGCACATTTTCTGTTTTCACTTTTGAGTCCTAACTTTGATGTGCCTCCTGTGGAAACATTTTCAACAAACAGAGGGCATCAGCGAAGGAAGTAAATCACCAGCCAAACAAGTTGGGGGCCATACGTCAGAGCCACAAATGTTCAGTTCGCAGCTTACAGCCGCAGGGATAAGTCTGTGGAGGCACGGCAACAGAAACGCACTCGCTATGCTAAAACAGGAGGGAGAATGCTGCCAGCAATCTTAAAATACCTTGTAAGATTTCTTCACAGGCTCTGTTGCTCTGAGATGCCTCATTTCATGCAAGATTAAAGTAGTCACACATTTCTATACACACATGCAGACACACAATGGTATACGCACATTTATCACATTGATCCTGATGGGGGAAAGGTCTCTTTTCTCTTTGTGAGTCTCGTCTTGTAAACACGTCTCCTGTGGAGAAATGTTAAAGAGTCAGCGGGTGGAAAACAAAGGCAATGCAAAAGCATGTAAAACTAATTTGGCGAGCAGTAAAAGGAGAAAAAGACAAGAAAAGATGCCAGGATTAAGGCAGGGAAATTAAAGTACGTCACTAATGAAAAAAAAAAAGGTTTTCAGTGGATGCCAATGATGGACTGTGTTGTTTTGCTATGGAATGGATCAACTGTCTCACTTTAATAGTTAATTATTATTAAGAACCTTAATAACTTTAACTGAACAGAATTAACATTAATCGGGTGAATGTGTCTTCATCTGTTATAACTTTAAGGCTCCAGTAGTTCTCCATCCACATCTAAGACAGATACTGAAACTCAGCAAACCCAAAAACTGTTAGTTTTTATTTTATTTGTCTCAAAATGTCAGTTTTAGTTATTATATTTCTTTTTGTAATTTTTCAATTTGTCTTTCTTTTGTCAGTTCAGTTTGTTTTATCAATTTTACATAAACTTATTTTAGTTATTTGCCAAGGAAAAATATTTTAGTAGTTTTAGATAACAATAACAAAACTTACCCTAAAGCTATATTAATATTGGTACTATCCTTTTGTTTTGCACTAGAGGTGGGTGATGTGACAAAAATCACAATATGAGTAATTTTATTTCACAGTAGCTATATATATCATGAATTATTTTATTCATTTAAATAAGGTCTTCATGATATAATCTGATATCTAGATTTTCACATCATTGAAAATATCATGAAAAATAATAATAATAAAAAAAAAAGATTTTCGTCAACTAATTGTGTGAAAATTACACTTTATTAATCAAAGCTCTGTAAATTTGTGTAAAAAGAAATGAAAAGTGTCAGAGTTTTTCTGCCTCTAGTGTTAATTTCTTCTGGAAACTGCAGTATTATTTATTTTGTGTCACTCTAAAAAGTGCACCAAAACCTCTACCTGTGTATTGGCCACCACTATTTTATCTAATACGTCCAGGAGCATCTTTAAATAATAATACCAGACCTTAATGAGTTTCATTGAAATTACAAAAAACATTTTGAAAAATATCACACAAGTTGGGGGGTAAATTGTGGGCTAAATTAATTTGATTTATTTATTTATTTTTCTTAAAACCACCAAAGCTAATTGTTTCATTTAAACTATAAACAGTAAAAACTCAAATTGTGTAAATCAACATACAGTCTGTGCTTGGAGTTCATCTTCTTTATTCAAATTAGACAGAACGAGAAAAGGAGCCTTTTTAACAGGAAGAAAAATATTCAGGGCAGCCTACAAAGCCTTTTCTCCATATCAAATTTTGCTCCAGTTAACTGGAACTAAATCTTGCAATAAAATTCCTAGGGCGCGTAGCTGAATGGCTTTTCTGGAACTTTTCCAAAGACCTGACCGTGCATCTCACTTTCACAGGAAGGCGACGAAACAAAGGCTTTGTCCATTGATAGGGAGAGTTGTTTCACTGAATAAAACAACCAAGTAATGTTTCCTAACAAAGACAGCCAGGATTCCAAGCTTTTTTTTGAATTTAAGCGAAATGTAAAACCGAGTTTCGATCTAAGATTGCCTGCTAATGATTCAACTTAGAGCTTTCTAATCTATACTTGCCGCCGGTAACCGATCCTTCTAGTCATTATGCGCAGTTATTTGTGGATTACGTTTGCTTTAAGCGGAGGAGTGAATTCAAAACAGTTTGAGGAGATCGTGTGTGGAGTAGAAATGTGAGAACATCTATTCTCACCGCAGATGGTGGTAGAGACGATGGCTGAACTTTGCCACTGCCTTGACGGAAGGTGATCCTTTTCCGTCTCCTTCTGAGAAAGATGTAGATGCGCACGTAGACTAGCAGGGTCACTATGAACGGCAAGTAAAACGACACCACGGACGAGTAGATGACAAAATCTGGATTCGAAATCGAGCACACTGCAGGGTCGTCTGCGAAAACAAGCATACAACATGTCCGTCATACTTCGCATTGATGGTGTGTGGTGTGATTCTTTTGTTTGCCGTAATAAAACCAGTAAAATATTCCATTGTCTAACAAAGTAATTAAGATTGGAAAGCGCAGCTATCGGGTAATAAATCAGTGTGGATGTGTGTAACGATGCCAGCTGTGTTGGAAGCATAATCAATACTCTTATCAGCGGTAATCTGCGATGTATAAAATTGTTTCTGCCGCGGCATAATTAGAGCTTTAGAGTCCTTCTCTCCCATCTGTGGTAGAAACAGAACAAATCGCACGCATATCTAGGAGGGCTGTGTGTCTGTGTGCGAGAGATGACATTCATTATATCTCACCGCGAAACTAATTAACTGATTACTCTAATTATATGGATGGTTAATTTCTTCGCAAACTAATTTATCGACATCTGATGGAAGCTCACTGAAAACTGTAGCTATGAAATTAGCCCTCAAGATAAACACTGCAGTGCTTTAGTGTATGTTGAAACTACATGGTTGAGGAAACTATACTTGTAGATTATCAAAGGATACATCATGTAACGTAGCTGCTATGCAGTCGATCTACCCTTTTGATAGTTTGACATATACATTCACGCGGAAAACTCTGTACTTAAAATTGAAATTTATTGGTTTTGCTTAATGGATATTACCAAAAAAACAGCAAACATTTTTCATGTTTTTGAGAGAAGTCTTGCTTATTAACAGAGTTGGCAGAAATGCAGTACAAGTAACGCAACTTGTGTAATAATGTTACTTTTTTGGTAACCAGTTATGTAACGCATTCCTTTTCAATTTACAGGAAAATATCTCAGTTACTTTTTTTTTATCATAACATTTGTGTGTGTGTGTGTGTGTGTGTGTGTTTTCTTTCATCTTGAGGCTTCGTTTTTGTTGTGTAGGGCCTTTACAACTTTTTTCTATTAAAAACAAACAAGCCTTGCCCAGATTTTAAAAGTAATCTAATGCACTACTTTATATGGGAGTACTTTGCTTTTGCTTTTGAATTTTTAAGTGTATTTTTGACCAAATAAATCAGCCTTGTTTAATATAAAAGACTTCTGTTATAAATATAAAAAATCTTAAAGGGTTACTCCACCCCAAAGTGAATAAACGGAGCCATTATTTTTCTTTTATTTCCCCACAAAAAGTATTCTTGTCACTGCATAAAGTTACGGTTGAACCACCGATGGCAGAAGAATTATTTTGACAATGCCTTTCACACTTTTCTGGACCTTGACAGTGTTCATTCATTTAGATCAGTAGTGTTCAGTAGCTTCAAAGATTATATGATAGTTTATAATTATTTTTTATTGTATAATGTGTAAATAATAATTATTTTATTATTAGCATAAACTAAAAGTTGAGAAAATTTGCATGCAGCTTATGCATTTGAAGTTTGTAGTTTCTCCTTTCTAAGAAAATGGACAAAAAACTGATGACTCATCTATGATGACCACACAGATTTTTGTCCAATCAGTTGCTCTCTAAAATGAAAATGTCCCACCCCTAAAACTACCTCCAGTGCTACAGTAATGTAATTAAAGTTTAGCATCTTTTTATTTTATATGGCCCAGAAACAACATTGTAACAGTTTTAAAAACAGGATTGAACCAGTATTTTAGTAAATGAAATGAATCAGTGAATCTGTGATTTGCTGTCCTGCTATTAAAGCCTTGCTGCTTTTATCTGTTACTCCCCATAACTGATTCTAAAACATCTCTTGATTAAATTTGTCACTCTTATTTCCAAACCCATTTGTTATTAATTTAGGTGTTTACAAGATTTCATGGCAGCACTTCTCAATAAGAAGCGGGGATTTCACACCAATATACAACATGTTTCTCAGCTGTTTTTGTTTTAGAAAGCGGATTGTATTGGGCACACTAACTATGCATGGTCATATGGTTATTTCCACCTGTTTGCATTTTATTTAGCATCATTTTTGCCTGTATGAGAACACCTATGACCCATTTTTAAGTCACAGCCCTCTAGTTGAGCTAGAGAGAGACTATACAGAAGCTCACCTGTAGTGTTGAATCCAAACAGAAGGGGGCAGGAGACCGCAAAAGCGAGGACCCAAACTGTTGCAATCATGACTGAAACCCTTTTGCGGGAGCTGTGAGTGGTGTTGTATAGCACCGGCATCACCACAGCCGTATACCTTTACAGACACAAGAATTAATCTCAGAAGAAATGGGAATACCGATAAGAAAAAAGGTCACACTCACCGAAGCATGAAAAGTATGAGTTATGAGATTAAACAACATTTTTAAAGGACCCCGTGAAGTAATTTTTGAATATCACCGTTCATTTCGATATGAAAAAAAAGATCAAACTCAATTTCAGATAAGCTTTCACTACAAAGCTTTTCCGCCACGAAGTGTTAAAAGGAAAACATCTGATTAAAAATGAATAAGTCTCATGTACGCCAGAACACTGAAAGAGAATTTGCAAAATCTATACGCCGAAGAGGGATTAATTATGCTCAAGCCTTTCAACAGAATGATGCACAAATGCAATTGTATTAGCTTTTCATGAGCAGTTTTTATATTTGCAGCACAGTGCCCTTACACTTACAGAATACCACAGAGGAAAGAGAGAGGTGAACCAGGCCGGTCTGAAAGGCATAATCAACCTAAATATGTGCTTTATATTCTCCCCCCAGCTGAATATTTCCCCGCACTCTCATACGCTTTTGTCTTTTCTACTGAATCATTTTCTCTCAGCCTTTCTGTTTTGTCCTTTATAATCAGCTTCTTATCCCTGCCCTCCTGTAACTAATTAAACTTCTATATGTTTTCGCGCTCACGCCATGCAATCAAAATTAAAACAAGAACCCCTCCCAGCTCTGTGTATGAAGGTGATAATGACGCACCTGTCACTTGATGATACCATATTAAAGGAATATTTCAGGTTCAGTAAAGCAAACACGACAGCTTTTCGGCATCATGTTGATTAACATAAAAATGATTTGGCTTTTAAATAACAAAGAAAAAAAAGAAGCAAAAAAAAATGCGGGTACAGTAAAAGTGCATGTCACGTTGTTGTTTGTAAATTGAATTTTTCATTTCAGTAGGAGTCCATGTGAACAGGAATTTCCTGTGATTTCACTGCTGATTTTACATTGTGTTCAGTTATATATACAGATACTGCAAATTTGACCATTACTATTAGACACTTACAATGGAAGTGAATGTGACCCATTTCTGAAGGATATAAAAGCAGAAATGTGAAGCTTATAATTTTACATTATGGCCTATTTTAATTCAAACTTGTGCATTATTAGAGCTTACAAAAAGTTTAAATAATTAGTTTGAAATAACTTTATACAGAAAGGTAAAAGATTTTTACATTCATATTAATTCTCATATTTGTATATTTTCTATTGTCATGTTTTTTGGCTTTACTTTTGAAGCTGTAATTATTTCAATGTTCTAGTGTAATTATTTCTAGTGGTTCAAGATTTTTATTTATTTATTTTTTTTTATAAATTCTGTTCTAAGAAGAAACATTATGCCACAAATGCAGTTGATTATTTTGTACTTTGAAAAAGTTTCCAAAAAGGAATTACCATATACCATAACCATTTTTGGTTCCCCAAAAAAACTTTTTTCTCAGTATGAAGAACTTTTAAATCATTTTAAGGACCGTTTTTCACTCTAAAAAATCTTCTGTGCATGGATGTAAAAGTTTTTTTGTGAAACCATAGATGCCAATGAAGAAGCTTTATAAATAAAGCATGCGTGTAGTAAACCCAGAATAACCTTTCCTGAAAAAGACAGCGAAGCGACTCCCTACCTGTCGATGCTGATGGCACACAGGTTGAGTATGCTTGCTGTGCACATCATCACATCCAGGGTCACAAAAACATTGCAATACAAGCGACTGAAGAGCCAAGCTCCACCAACCACCTGCACAGGTACAACAAGGTCACAATAAGGGCCTAAATGCGCAAAAAGTTAAAAAGCAACATAATTCTAGCCACACTGCCTCAAGGAAGGAAGGAGAGAAGAGTCCCACCTTTTATCAGACTCGTTTTGCAAATAATGAATGCCCCACTGGCAAACAGACCCTTGGTCCATCTCTCAGAGGACCTATAACAATAACGGCCATTCGTGTGGCAAGGGAGGTGTAATAAGGCTCCGGCAGAGATGAATGAACTGTATGCTCCAGAATCAGACTACTAAATGTAGTGCATCATGACGTGAAGATAGTCTTTTCTCCTTTCCTGGCACTAATCAAGAGCAGCACAATGCCTCCTGCAGCCATTCAGGAGATGTGCAGCCAAAATTTAACCGAGTGGGAAGGCTCTTTCTAAATGAAGGTTTTTGTAACCATTACCGCCAAAACCAGGGAAGACGGTTAAAATTACACTGTATTTGCAAGCTAATACATTCAGGTTGATTATAAAATTTTTAACCGGGTGCAATGTAACATGTGTCAATTAACTAAACATTAGATTAGATTAGTTAAAATCTGTTCAGGCCCAAAACTCTGTTTAGGGTCAAAACATACGGCTCTATAGAAATCAAGCGCTGTGTAAATTGTAGCTCTGAAGTAAAAACTGCTGATGTTTATTGACGTATGGAAGAATTCAATCTTTAACCAATATGAAAGGTAATTAGGCCTATTGATTATTTAGATGACACTGAATGAAGTGTGACTTGAGAACCATTATCTGCTGCTCATCTGTCTATAAGCTTTCTTTGCTGCAGGGATGACGTCCCAACCAGGGAAAGAATAATTGGACATAGATTTCCTCAAGATTTTCCTATGGGCTTTTGTAATTGGGTAATTTATGAGTAAAATGAGGTCTGTGGAAAACATACCTTGATGGTACTTAAATGCTTTGTGTCACAGTATAACGACACACTCACGCCTTTTATTTGCATATTACAAACATATATTTTTTTAAAACAAGAGATTCAGAATTCATGTTTTTGATATGGGTTTGTGTGTGTTGTGTGTGTGTGTGTGTGTGTGTTTATTTACAAAATGTTGAAGTATCTTCAAAATACAACGTATACCACAGATTTTGTTTATAAATTGAAAAAAACTCCCTAGGAAAATCTAAAGGGTACCAGAATTGCTCTTCTGGGTTTTGGTGTCATCCCTGCAGCACTCTTTAGTATTGCTTTTTGCTTTTTATTGTTGCCTAAGTCTCGTTTCTTATGTCAATGTCTAGTAATCAACTATTGATTGAAGAAAATGATTGGAACTGATTACAGCACAGACTTATGGATCCCTTGAGACTTGAAGTATTTTTTTTTTTTTTTTTTCGTTTTTGTTTTCAGTTAGTCTTGTGAATTTGCTAAGTTGACCAACAAAAAGAGGCTTTGTGTAAAAGAGGCTTCTGTGTTTCCTGTGATTTCTAAATCTCTAAACTATTGACAATATTCCTTGGGCTTTTTTAATTTTTTGTGAAAAATCGTTAATGTGACTTTACCATGACAGAAGTTGGTTAAAGTTTGTTACATGAAATCACTGCATTGAGCGACAGAAAGCTGATAAGGTTGACAGTGTGACAGTAACCATAGTGTTACAGTATGAGGGAAGCTGAGGGAATAATCAATAGTGCTTATCTAAGCTGTCCTTGCTTCCTCTCTCATTTGTAGCATCTGAAAACCTGATTCAGTCCAAAGAATAGGTTCATCCCTCTATCTCTTACGCAAAGTTAGAAGTCTGGTTCGACACATGGTCATATCTGATGTATAACACTAAAAATTGCAATTATATTCTAGTCAATCAGGTTGTTTGGATGGTTCATGTAAATGTACAAATTTTTAAATTTGATTTCCTGTATATGTTTTTGTAGACATGCTATTGTAAATTGGGATGCTGTTTACCAAAAAGTAGTTCAATCAATATTTACTTAGTTCACAGTACATTTAAAGACGCTTTTGCCCAATGGAAAGGTTTTTGAATCTTAAAAGCTCTTCAAGGTACCGTCAATATCAATAAAGAACTTTTATTTTAATAGTTGTCAATACTGAAATGCTGTGAACTGTAAGGTATACAGTAGGTTCTTGCATACTCACTTCTAAATAGACTGCCCAGGGCATAACCAGTGAGGCAACCAAGAGATCAGCTACAGCCAAGCTGACCACCAGGTAGTTGGTGGTGGTCTGGAGAGCTTTCTCACGAAGCACAGCAATACACACCAGAACGTTCCCAAACACAATAGCCAGGATAAGCAGGGAATAGAGCATAGCATAGTAATTCCTCTTGACTTCTTCAATGCCTGAGATCAGGGTGTAGTTTCCCTCAGGAGTGAGAGAATGCTCTGAGTCATTCCACTGCCATTCACCGGTGCTAAACACTGCCATGAGTGAAGAAGATCTGGGGAGAGAGAAGACTTTTTGACTTTGGGGATCAAGACACAGACATCAAGGGACAGTTGTTTTGACAATATATGTTGTAATATTTCTAGTCTGAAACCTTGTGTTTATATGCAGACGTCCCTGGATTTCATATTCTGCAAAGAGACTAGGAAAACAATTGACTGCTTGAGATGTGACAAGTACTCTGGGACTTCAGATGACATGTTTTATGATTGACAGTGTAGCTTTAATATCTTTTAAAATTCCATTTAGCAATAAAAATAAGGTATCAAAAAAACCTCAGAATATGTTATTCACAGCTGTCTCTTGCATTTGGTTTATAATGAACGAATGAATAAATGCATTACATTCATTCAAGTAAAACACCCCACATGTTTGATGATGTTAATAATAATAATGCATACAGCTCCAATAAACAGATTAGAATTAATTCATCTCAAAGTTTGACTGAATAACAAAAACATTTAGCATTTAACAGTAACATTTAGCACTGCGGATCAAAAAGCAATTTCTCACTTTTATTTCTCATTTCTGCTATAAAGTCACCCAGTAAAGAAAAAAAAATTATAAAATACATATATGGTGGTGATATTCAGCAAAAAACGCGCTCTGATAGCCAGTGTGAACGCATGCATTTAACCAGTCTATTCTGGATAGCATCGATTATCATTCTTTGTTTCATTAAAACAGCAGATTACACGATTTTCAATGCGTCTACCTGTTAAGCTTCTCCAGCGTTGAACCGAGACATAGCCACATCTGAACGCACTTTCTCTGAGATGAAAGTTATCGGTCCAGTCGCTCTTGCGCGAGCCGTTGGTGCCGAGAAGGGCGCTCCATCCTCAGCGCGCGCCGCGCGAGCACAGCGTGTGAAACTTACTAATGCACAGCTCCAGAAATACTTCCACGCGATGCCTTCGTGAATTAAATAACTCTGTGCAGCCAGTGCCCAAATGGTTTCGCGCAGAGCTTGATTCGCTCGGGTGGTTACAGTCATGAGACGAGCCTCGCTCCCGTCTCCAAGAGGTCTTTTACGCACGACGCATCTTTGTTCTCACTAGTTCGGTGCCTGACGGTCGATCAAATACATATTGAGGTAGATCCAAAGAGGTGATAGAATAAAGTAACATCACCAAAAACCCAATTGTAAATCATGCCATGGCTCTAAAGGTATTCGCGTTCCGCTGTCGTTTGTTCACTCTCAGGCTGCGATCACTAACGACTGTCTGGAAATAGCTATTACCTTTGACAGACCCAGCGGACCTGTTAACAGCACAATAACTACAAGTTGAACTGATAATAGCAGGTTAAAATGAATGTCTCATTGAGATTGAAATGCGTAATATTGGGGGTAGTGGACCGGGGCTAGTTGTCACGCCTTTTACTATGGTCATATTTCTTTATTTATTATCTAAAGCCAATTTCTATAAAGGAACGCTTTTAAAGTGTCTTGGCTAATAAACATTTCCACCGTTATTGCCCAGGAAAAAAAATATATAGCCTGCACTGAACACAGGATGCCCAGGACATGTTGTCGTCCAATATAGGGTAATTTATTACAATAGAAGCTGCCATTAAACTGTCTATTATTAGATCAGAGAACTATACATAATAGCTATAAATAAACAGAAATTAAAATTTATATCACTAAGCTCAAAATAAAGGTCACAGAACCTACAAATAATTGTTTCGATACAAGGGCATCTATTGAAAATATTAAACCAGTGGTTGGCAAATGTATCACGTTTCAAAAAATGTGACTTGCCCCTGTCTGACATTTCTGCATAATTTTCATGGTCAAGGATAGGCGTATTGCTCAACTCTTAAGTAAAAGTGTTAGTTGACTAACAATTTTTTTGTTGTTGTTAATATACCATTAGTGCAATAGCTAAAATTAACCATTAAACTGGTAATGTTAGTTAACTGTTGGTTTATATCTGCCCAGGTAAAGTTTATAATGATAACAAATACAACTTTTGAACTAATGAGTTTAAAGTAAAGTATAAAATGTATATGAAGACAATCTAAGTATGTTAATACTAATGTTTTTTGTTTTGTTTAATGTTTGTTTTTCAACTTTTCAGTTTTTCCAATACGCAAATCCACTTCTAGGCTATTTTTTGTGACTGATTTTTGTATTAGTGCCCTGTGACAACTTGCCCCAGTCTCTCTCATAATGGTGAGATGTGAGGTCAGAAAACCTGAAACAAGAGCAAATGAGGCACAATAAAGTGAAATATGAATTTGGAATACGGAGGGGAAAATGACAGCAAATAAACCCCCGGTATATTAAGGGTCCCCCGTGGCAAACCAGCCACGAACCAGCTCAGAGGTGTGGACCTCATTACGGTTGGGGTGAAAGTGACACGAACACATTTATCATAGTCTGTTCTCATCACTCAGGGAAGAACAAGGCCCGGGCTCGGATGAGACGGCCAGCGTGTGCCAAATCCAATCCCTGCAAAGCTATTGCTTACATCTGATGGACTATATACTCGGTCTGTAATTCCACAGTAACAGCGCTATATAAATTGACACTTAAATAATTCTCCCCAAGATGGATGAAGGAAGGTCTGTTGATTTGATTGCAGTCCAATGATAAATGTGCCATCCTTGATCTGTGTTCAGTATCGGTCTGACAGCTATTTACTAAGGTGCAGCCGAGCACATCCTAACAGCCAGCAGTGAAATGAGCATCCGAGCACCTGTGACCGTGAACCGCTGCTTGCTGGCCGTAAACGCCGCTTATTTTAGTCTAATTGCATTACTGCCACCTAGCGGCAAGAACGCGACGCAGAGGGACAAGCTAAATTCGCACAGATGAATAATTCAACTCTCCAGGGCCTTTGTACAAATATTTTAACGAAACACATTTGTGAACACATAGTCACGTTTGTTTTTGCGGCTCAGCGCTTTTTAGCGTTATTTTATTTATCATTTTAATCATAATTAAAACAGCATTAAGCGACTCTAACACACCAAGTCTTTCAGATTCACGTCTTCGCAAGTGGCAAAGCGTGAAAATATTGTCAACTTTATTTTTAGATATTTTGATACTCATTTGTAAATCATTTTGAGCACATTTGTAAATATGCATATATAATCAAATTGCTGTTCAGTGGTTTGATTCAGTCTGAAGGAGACATTTTTTAAATATTTATCTTAAATAGGTTCGCTTCATCCATTTTTCTAATAATCGGCTTTATAAAATATGATTAATATATTAATAATAATAGATGTTTCATTATTCTATTTTAAAAGTAAAATATTCTGATAGGTATACATAGGTATATATATATCAAAATAATAAAATAATTCCAAACTAAAGGTCCATTGATTAATAAAGCAATGTTGAGAGCCTTTTTAAAAATATTTTAATGAAGCAGATTTGTAAATATATATGTAATTATCCATCTGGTTCAGTGTGAAGGAGCAAAAGTATTTATCTGAAAAAGCTTTGCTTCATTGTGATAATCGCCTTATTAAAATATATCATCAAACTATATGATTCTAATACACTCATTAATTAATAATCACATCTTAATGAAATATGATCCAAATTACATAATTGTCGAGCCAATAAACTATATTAATAATAACTCAGATCTTTGTAAACAGCAAAATAAGCAACTTTCTTCAGTTTCCTAAATCAGTATTTTTTTTTATCTTCTATTTCCAGATTACTGGTCCAGTTACAGTGAAGTTAACACAAAACACGGCTCAGTTAATCCTGTTACATCTTCTCGCGCGCTTCCCAATCCATGTAACCGCCTGCGTAATGCCGTGCCCTGAAGAAAACAAGTACCACAAAAAAAAAAGCAATATTTAATCAAGCACATTTGTAAATATGTAATAATAATATAGAACACATGTTACGAGTTCTGGGCTTATAATGAGATCAGTGTGTTTGTTTTCAATAGCTTACTTAGAGAATCCCAAACGGTGAGCAATTTCAAGAGCAGTCAAACTCCTTTTCCCGCTTCGACAATGAAAAACTATGTCATCATCTTCCTTTTTAGGGGCTTTCACCCCAAACTGCTGTTGAAACCGTTGTGGTGCAAGGTTTAGAGACTCCTCAAGCTGTCCCACTGAGAGATACATAAAGTGATCCGTAAGAGTGACTGTGCATACTGAAACAAGAAACACCGGTCCTTCACTTCCGTACAGTACAGAGAGACTTACAAGGAATGTTGACGGAATCAGGAATCTGGCCAGCCTGGAATTCATCGGGATTCCTGACGTCAAATAGCTGCACGCTGTGATTGGCCAGCAAAGCTTTGAGCTGTTTGTACGTCACAACTGACTCTGAAAATGCAAAAGGTCATTTACATTTAGCAGACGCTTTTATCCAAAACGACCCGCAAATGAGGAGTATTTAAAAACGAGCTGATATTCTATTACAGCTGTTCAATATTTGTAAAATTAAAGCATGCCACAGAAAACAGCATTTTACGAAAAATCCTGCTGTTCATGGCTAGTAGACATATAAAGGATGCGTGTTTAGTTAGTGGAATACAAAAGATAAGTCAAACAACTGTTTTGCTATAATAGGCAGAAACTAAAACAAAACAATTGCTAAGTGGTTTAGTCTGTACAACTGACCGCAGCTTAAAGCACAAAGGAGTCAATATATATCTATTGAAAAATAACTAAATAAATAAATAAAAACACAAGCATTCACTTAAGAGAGTGCAAACTTTGATGTGTTTTTCATGAATATCATGGTTAATTACCACACAGAGATAACTGGGAGCTGGACCAAAGTCCATAGGTCCTGTACAGCCTAATTAATGTATAATAAGCGCAGACATCGTTTTATATGTCTTTTATATGTTAATCAATAGTTTCTTTTTAATTTGACTTTTGGACTTCTTAATTTTTTTTTAAATAAAATTACAAATAAATGAATAAGTAATTTAATATTCACAACATTGTTTTTTTTGTTTTGTTTTATTACATATATGCATAAATAATAATTTTATTTTAGCCCACCCCTCCTTTAAGTTTAACAAACAAACGATTGGACCAAAGTTCCTAAATAATAAATTACAGACTATCTGACATAGTAGACTTTACTGAAATATGTTTATTATGCTAAATAAATGGGTCCTTTCAAAATAGATTTTTGACTGATGTTTTAAGTCACTTTTATTTTACTCACATTTATAAATAAATTAAGGAATAAATACAATGACAATTAATGAATAAATAAATAAAAGACGTGCATGCATTAATGTAAATACATATGATAAATACATAAATGCATACATACAGGCATACAAACTATAAATAGTCAACAAAACAAAAAATACATATAGGCCTATATAAATTCACCTAAATATCGCATACTATGATGTGTGTTTTTGGTGAATGTCATGATTGATTATCAAGTAGAGATAAATGGGATACGTAATAGTTCTGTAATAAATCACCTTTTACCTGACATTGCAGACGTCACTGAAATACGGCCTCTAAAAGGTATAATGTCTGCCAAAAGATTGTGTTATGTGTGTATAAATCAAATCCCCTTATGCAGGCTGTAGGCGCCTCGTTTACAGCAGCTCTACCTGGCTCAGGTGGTCCTTCGCTGTGATTGACGGATGAAGTCTTCAGTTCACATGCTGAGATAACTCTACCATGATAAACAGGTTTGTTGAGTGCAAACGCGCACAAACGACGTAAAATCTGAGAAGATACCATCTCTGGTGCAGTCACAATGACCGTGCGAACGAAAAGTTAGTCTGTCTGTTACCTGCTTTTACGAGTGAAGGCGAGATAGATTATCTGCTGCCCTCTAGCGGCATGTAGGACACCTGGAGGATATTTTTAGGAAGGATGAGACGATATGGGGGTACATTTTGCCTTGTAATTATAGAGGCCTTTATCTGATGTGATGTCTAGCCTACAGTCTACAGCGTTAAGGGATCAGTGAGATAAAACAACAATCGCAGTGTTGCGCGTCGCATTGCGCGATCTCATTCAGGTTGCCAGATCCCTTATAATTGTTCGTTTTCCAAACGTGTCATGTGACACAAATCGACATTACATTTTACGCGATCAAACTGTATTATGTATTACACAAAAATTGTTATATATGTTAAATAATATAGTTTTTATTCATTTTAGATTAAATTGATTTCATTATGTATTCTGTTTAAACTATTAGATTTACGTAAAACCTTTGTAGTGTAAAAACATTCAACATATGATTCAGCGCAGGGAGGAAACGTCGTTACCAAGTGTTGCCAGATCTTACTGGAAGAACACCTGCCCGGAAAATAAATAAATAAATGAGTCCAAAGTCAACCATAGCAATGTGTCTATGTGCACACGTCTCTCTCTCAGTGCAAATAATCTCTTTCAATCGAGCATGTATGCATCATTTGGGCAGGGGACTGCCCAAACAAGTTTTAATAATAATTATATAATGTATAGTGCATGAGCGTATTTTGCGATCTGTGTTGACTTACACTTGATACTAAGACCATAAAGCACCAGAAAGCCGAAATACGTTTCGAAGGCCTGAATATGTTCAGAATATCTCTTCACCCCGCGGTTATCAATATTTATAAGATTTATATAAAAAAGAATCTTATAAATATGGAAAGAAAAAAAAAAGAAATGGACATGGCAACACGGTTCGTTACACAAAACTGGCAACACGGAGAACCAGACATGCGCTTCGCACACGATGTCCTCTTTCAGTGCGCATGCGCAGTATCACGATACCGGCGGAGGCTGAACGGTAGCAGCTTAAACGACGCAGGGATAAACGAGGCAGTTTTGACAGGTCAGTGCGCCACTGTGAATTATTTGTGTCTGTGTGGTTTTATACCATCGCTATGATGTTATATTCAAAATATAAAAATGTTAAAACCTAAATACAAGCCTTCAGTCGGACAACCTTGTTGGGAGGGTTAGCAGGGGAGCTAACAGAGGCTGCTGCGCAGATCTGGGAGGGGGAGGCGAGTCTGGCGTTAAGACGTTATTACCAACAAACCTGCGCTTCAGTCGATGATCGCTGCCATGTGAGGAGCTGAAATGACGTTTCATTGACTTGAATCGATCGTTTCCGCTTCACGGGCTCCGTGTACGGTTGATTTGGTGTGTTTGGCCGGGTGTTTTTAGCTGGAGATGGTTGGATGAGTCGCTCCCCTTCACTGCGGGCTCAGGCGCCACTGCCCGTGAGAAGCGGGTTAAAGACACACTGACAGATCCAGTCCGCCTCTGTTTCTTTCTAATATCTTAATATCCTTTATAGACATTTAAGGCAAAACACCACAAGTGAAAATAGTACAATTATGTATCGAATAGATGTCACTGTACGTCCCCAGCTGACTGGTTAATCACAGTACATTAAAACGACTTCATATGTACTTAAATATTCATCTTTGGTCGTGTCTAATTAAATATACATACATTTGAATATATTTGCAGAACAACGATGTGAACATTAGAACAGTTTTTTACTTTGTTGATACATTAGGTCAAACAAATTGACCAATAAGGGTTTTTATAAATGTGAATTATTTTATCACTCCATAAATAGAAAAATAATGTCAACAGGTGGACAAAAACGCATACAATTTAATTTGAAATAAATGTAATGCATAAATCAAGTGGATGATAATATGGACAAACCCCTCTGTAAAAAAACCCCATCATAATATAGAAATTGGAAAAGTTCTGCTGAAGTGGAGATGCATGAGGGAAAAAACATAATTTGATTTATTATATTTTGAGTTAACAGCCTAATAAAGAAATTTAAATCTACAGATGCAAACTCAAAAATAATATATATTAAAAAAAAAGTGTTATGGAAGCAAAATACCCTAAAGTCCATAAACATGGCAGGAAATTAACATAAACCTTATTTTTTTAAACATATTACAGACAGACATTTGGGTGAAATTTACAAACTTCTCTCTGGTGATGTACACCACCTCTGCACTGTTCGTCCGCCTCCACTTTTAAGTGCAACGCCCACATCAAAAAATCCAATCAGCAAGTCACCAGCCTACACAATTTTCATATTTTCTGATAATTTGTTACAGTCAATTACATGTGACAATATAGAAGATAAAACCTAATGCTACCATTCATAACGTTCTTGATCTGATTTTATTTGCAAGTGATTGAAAGTATTCAAGCTCTGGCTAAACATATTGACACACAACCTCAACATATACTTCTGTTTTGTAGTTTAACCCAGCATTAAAGTGACTGACAAGGTCATTTATGGCATTATGATTGGTGTATGTGTCCACTGCCGATAGAAACAAGTTACACTAAATGATATTCCAAAGCCTGTCGTCTAGCTGAGATCAAGTGAATATTGTAATGAGTCTTGGTGATTCCTCTTGTGCTCATCTTGCTTTGATCATGTCTTTCCAGCAGGCAACATCATGAGTCAGGGGAAGGACAATGCACGTCTCAAAAGCTATAAAAACAAATCGCTCAACACAGATGAGATGAGGAGGAGGAGGGAGGAAGAGGGCCTCCAACTTCGCAAACAAAAAAAAGATGAACAAGTAGGAGAATTGTAGATATAAGAGTGTATTTTGTAAGAGTGTGTATTTTGTTGTCATTTTCTGAAATAGTTGTTTATTAGTTTGTGTGGGGAAAAAAATACAAGAATTAAAAAAAAAAAAAAAATATATATATATATATATATATATATATATATATATATATATATATATATATATATATATATATATATATATATATATATATATATATAATTAGTATATAAATACATATACAGCATGTATTTTAAACATATTTACATATTTATGCTCATTTAAATAATGTCTTATGTAAATATATTTAATATAAAAACCTTTTTTATTTTCATTTTGGATTAATCATGATTAATCATTTGTGCACACACACATACAAAAATACGTTGCATTAAAATCACAGTATTTACAGAAATATTTACAGAAATCAGTGTTTGAGAGAATCAGCGTACAAATACTTCTAGCTAATTCTACAGGAGAAAATTTTGTAACAATAATAAAAACATCACTCACTTATTCCCTTCCGAGGAAAGAAATGCAACATTAGTGTTAATATGTGGCACATGTTGGTATTTTTATTGAGCACAACGATCTTAGAATCTGTGTTCTTACAGCTGTTCAAGCGCAGAAATGTGGCCACAGTGGAAGAGGATGGAACACTGGAGGATGATGGGATGTCAGACAGTGGATACCTGGAATCACAGGCCAACAATATGGACCAAATCACAGTGAGAAAGATAAAACAATAGCTATCGTAGCGTTTTACTTATCAATGAAAAAAAAAACGAATAGATTATTACCATTTTTGTCTTTCCGTCATCACAGGGAAGTGTTATTTCTGAGGACATGATACAGATGATCTTCTCCAGCTCCCCAGAACAACAACTCATAGGAACACAGCGCTTCAGAAAGCTCTTATCCAAAGGTGAATGACCCCGAAGAATGAAATTCACGCATTTGCATAATCACATTTATGATAAAAGGATGCTAATTCCATCTTTAACCCTCCGTTAGAGCCTAATCCCCCTATTGATGAGGTTATCGCCACCCCTGGTGTTGTGGAGCGATTTGTTGAGTTCCTGAAAAGAAGAGAGAACTGCACGCTACAGGTGAGCTTAGCATGCCGTATCTAAGTGATAGGAACCATGTAGCCTAGAAGCAGAAGAACAGCCTGCAGACATATCCTGTAAGTCAGAGCAGTGAGACCGTGAGTCATTTGGCATGGATCTCTCCCAGCACATGCTCACACTATTGGAATGTGTATATTCCGCAAGACTCCTCGCTATCTTTATTTAATCCCTTCGGCTCTTGAATGGTGCATTAGTGAATGCTTTTCGGCAGTATAGTGACAGACGTCCTGTCTCTGCGTAGTTTGAAGCGGCGTGGGTTCTGACTAACATCGCCTCAGGAACATCTCACCAGACACGCGTGGTCATCCAGGCCGGGGCCGTGCCCATTTTCATCGAGATGCTCAGCTCCGACTTCGAGGATGTACAGGAACAGGTGAGCGTCTCGCCGAAGGGGGACAAATGAAAACAGATAGGTAAAAAAAAATAGGATTGAGTTTGTGATTGCAACTGTCTTTTTGCATTGCAGGCAGTGTGGGCTTTAGGCAATATTGCAGGTGACAGCACTGAGTGCAGGGACTATGTTCTGGACTGCAATATTCTACCCTCTTTAGTACAGTAAGTCATGCAACCATTTGTTTTAAAACAACTGTACTGTTGAGTGACTGTCTTGACTGTTGTTCTAATGATGCAAATTCATATTGTCAGGTTGTTGGCTAAACAAAACCGCCTGACTATGATGAGGAATGCAGTTTGGGCTCTGTCTAACCTGTGCAGGGGGAAAAACCCACCCCCAGATTTTGCCAAGGTAAACGTCACCTCTTTTTGTTTCAGTGCAGCGCAAATAATTTGTAGATTGATTTTTACAATATACATTGTTCCAGGGACATGTTAAAAATAAACATTTATATTTTTACAGTATATTGTTACATTTCCCTTGCTAAAGATGCTGTTCTTTTGTGTAATGCTTTCTGTAAATGTATTAAAGAACACATCTATTTTTAACATTGATAATAATAACATTGATTTCTTGCGCACCAAATCAGCCAATTAGAATGATTTCTGAAGGATCATGTGACGTTGAAGGCTGGAATTATGCTGAAAATGTATCTTTGCTATTACAGGAATAAATTACATTTAACAATTTATTAAAATAGAAAATGGCAATTTTGAATTGTAAGTATACATGACAAAACTTTTTAAAAATATATTTTTTTATTTTAATGTTTTTTTATCAAATAAATGTATCCATGGCAAGCATGGTAAGATGTTCTTTTAGTGTGTGTCAACAGTGGTTGAGGCTCAAGTTGGGAAATCTAAACATTGCAGGAAGGGGCAACCCACAAACAACTGTCACGTTATTGTAACTTGAGACGTTTGACCAAAGCACATAAATTATTAACAGCCAGAGGCCTATCTTTACAGTTAGAGCCGCCGAAAGCTTTTGATTATAAGCTGTTATTGTACAAAACACTCTTGCGTTGTTATGAATAAAAGCATCTTCCAAATTAATGTATGTAAATGAGAAGAGCATGATAAATGAAAAGTGCTTGATAAATGACAAGCAAGCACATAAACAGCCATAGTCAGTTCTTGCTTTATTTCGCTTGCCACAAACCACAATGGTATTGCTGTAGGTGGCCTGCACATGTGTCGTCATGGTCACGGTTTGATCAGTCTAGAACCTTTTTTTTAGTATTTATGCTTAATTACTTAAGTTAATGTTGATTTTGTGTTTTAATGATAATGTGAATTCACTTTTGTTTACAATACAGTGACATTGATTAAAGTGTAATAAACAAAAATGACCTTTTTTTTATTACACGAACATATATGAACATTTTCTTGATTATCAATAATTTAATTAAAATGAATGAAGTCACAAGAGTGTACACGCCTTTAAGCTTAAAGAGAGATCTGAGTTGTATTTGTTTTTTAATGCAGGTGTCGCCGTGTCTCAGCGTTCTGTCCTGGCTGCTCTTTGTGAATGATACCGACATACTGGCTGATGCATGCTGGGCTCTTTCTTATCTGTCTGACGGTCCCAATGAGAAGATCCAGGCTGTTATCGACTCCGGAGTCTGCCGCAGACTAGTGGAGCTACTGCTGTAAGACATGAAAAACATATAGAGAGAATGATGAATCTTAGTTGCGTACACTAAATATTTTGCGATTATCTTTAATTTGATTTCACAGAACATCTCTGCATTTATTCTTGTCATCATACATTACTATCATTCTGTTCTCATATTTGTTACTGTTCAGTGCTTTGACACAATCTGCATTGTTAAAAGCGCTATATAAATAATAGTAAGTGATTGATCGATTCTCAACCATTATGACTCCAAAGGCCCCATTTATTGACAACAATATCTGTAGGGCCCTTGATTTTCCAGTCAATTTGCTGGACACCAAAATGTAAGATTTCTTACATTTATGACCTCTCAAGTCTAATAAAAAAAACACACACTTTTAAAAATTAGTCTGTCTAATTTCTGCAGGTGTTGCATATGTTGTAGGTGTTGAAACCTTGGTCCTTGAAAGAAAACAAACAAACCAACGGCTTCTCCTTTGTATTTTTATGGGTGCTGCTTCAAACCCGTAGAATGACAGCAGTTTTCGTGTTTTCCAGACATGCAGAATATAAGGTGGTGTCTCCTGCCCTAAGAGCCGTCGGAAACATAGTCACAGGAGATGACCTACAGACTCAGGTAAAACAACTGTACTTTTTCGTCTTCTGCAGTAATGTTGTCGCCATTGCATACGTGACATCATTTGTTTTCTCATTAACAGGTGATTTTAAACTGCTCTGCCCTGCAAAGTCTTCTTCACCTGCTGAGTAGCCCAAAAGAATCCATTAAAAAAGAGGCATGCTGGACCATCTCCAATATCACAGCCGGAAACCGTGCGCAAATACAGGTACGTGCGTACTTACAGTTAGACAGTCGTAGCATTTATTACAGAATGTTTTCTGCCTCAGTTGCATACTTGCATAGATGCGTTGAAATGTTGCCTTGAGAAAGCAAACCGAACCAATGCATTTTAACATTGCAAGTCCTTATATAAATAATTAAATCTGTTCTGTAAAAGCCCAGAGTGTCCCTTTCTCTCTCACAATCTTTGTTTTGATCTTCTGTAGATGGTGATAGATGCAGACTTGCTCCCCCCGTTGATAAATATTCTGCAAGTAGCCGAGTTCCGTACAAGAAAGGAGGCGGCATGGGCCATCACAAACGCCACATCTGGTGGTTCTGCTGAGCAGATCAGGTGAGACAGATCGCTTCTTTAGCCTGCTATTAACGTGCATTTCCTGCGTCTGCATCCAAGACGGCTTTATATTGTAATGCTTTATTCTCCTCCTCAGGCATCTTGTTGAGCTTGGGTGCATCAAGCCTTTATGTGACCTCCTGACTCTGATGGATTCGAAGATCGTACAGGTGGCACTGAATGGCTTGGAGAACATCCTAAGACTGGGTGAGCTGGAGGCTAAACGAGGAGGAGGAATCAACCCCTACTGCGCCCTCATTGAAGAGGCGTATGGTATGTTAGTCATCACACTTGCATGTGTTTTGTCACATTTACATAGATTTCCATAAATGTTTAGATCTGAGAAGTATGAACTGTGAAAAAAAAAAAAATAGCAAGCACTGTGAGTTTGGGTCCCTTATAATGTGCACTCATAAGCATAATTAGCTCATTATACTTTTGTGGCTTAATTATGTATAGTGAAAATCATAAATCTGTTGTAGAAGAACAATTCTGGAACAAAAGCTTGTTTTTAATGGTGGACATTTTTAGGATTAACAAACACATGAGCACTAGGTGTCATTCTTTAGTAGTATTTTTATTTCATCTAAGATTTTCATCAAAACTTATGAGCAGTAAAATTGTCTTATTCTTTTCAACTTTAAAGTTTAGAGATGTTGGTGTCTTTAACCATCTCAAAAAATACACTGGCCAGTGCAGCCATCTGTTATTTTCCTGTCTGGTTCTTTTTGATTTTTGTTAACTGTAAAACATCAGCATGAGCCAGTGATGCCTCCTTGTGGGCAAACTATTTAGAAAAAAATAATTAAATCAAGTCCAAGTGTAAGGAGTACATGCAGTTAAAAAATATGTCTATATGGTCTTCCTGCAGTCTCGTGTCAAAAAGGTTTTGTGGTTTAATATTTGAAAAGAAAAGAATTTAAGACAAATGTGAATGTTCGTATAATAATTATATTTTTCTGTGAAATAAAAAAAGTTTTGCAAAATGTAATTGCAATTAGCCTATATATATTTCTTTATCTGTCTAGTAAATATTTTTAAAAAATGTAAATGGAATATTTCCAATAATAACTATTTACTGTTATATAGTATGTGGTAAAAAGAAAAAAGTAATTTTTTTCTTTATTAATCCTTAGCCGATCATATGCCTGTAATTGGTTCTCTAGGGTCTTCAGACCCTTCATTACATCCCAACCTTTCAACAATAAATCCCCTTTCAATTGTAAGCAGTGTTAATCCTGCCAGCGTTTTTAATTCTGGAGATCAGATTTTCACAACAAGTTTTCACGTTTATCAAGTAAAACAGACATAAAAAAATGAAAGATAGACAAAAAAAAATTTTTCTATAAAATATGTATATATATTATACATTTGTTGAGGGAAAAAAAATTGTATTCCTTTCCATCAGGTTTGGACAAACTGGAGTTTCTACAGGGTCATGAGAACCAGGAGATCTACCAGAAGGCTTTTGACCTGATCGAGCGCTACTTCAACACAGAGGATGAAGATCCAGCCCTGGCCCCTGCCGTCGACCTCCAGCAGCAGCAGTTCCTTTTCCAGCAGTGTGAGGCTCCCATGGAGGGTTTCCAACTTTAACACTTCCCTTCGCCCCCCCATCTTCTCCAAGCAATCCACTGGAGGGTGAGCAGCACCCCCCGACCCAACAGAGCGAAGGAATTAACAAACGAACATTTCAATTAAGGTGTGATATACAAGAGCGTGTGTTGCCGGTCAACCCATTTCTCCCCTCTTGTCCTACTTCCCTGGCCCGGTCCAGAACGATGGCTCCAGAACGAAATAGCGACTTCCTGTCCTGATGTGGAAAATGTGACAAGTAGATTTTTCATACGACTTAAATATCCCACTTCCTTCATTGAACTGTCATTCAAGCCCTTCAAAGCACGCGTATCCCATCAGTCCCTCAGCCCGATTCAGGAAAACTGCATCCAGCGATGACTTAACGGAAGCTGGGAAAGCACAGCTCGTGTGACTTGACTGCAATATTGACTCTGACAAGGGATCTGCTTTCCATCTGTTGTAAAACACTGGACTGACCGTGTGACTGTGTTTGCATGTCTCTAAAAACCCTCCCCAACAAAAAAAGTCGCAGACAACATGCTCCGAAAAACTCATGTCTGATAAATGCAAGGCACTTGTACGTTCTCAATTGACCCAGAGAGCTCAAAGACGGACTGAGGGGTCCGGGCTTTCCGTCAGACGGTTTCTTACTTTGACTTGCATCGAACATGCATTCCAACAATGACTGAACTGTACAGGCTCCGCCTCTCCTTTTAGGGTTACTCATTTGCACCTTTGGAATTCTGGGAGTTGGAGTCTTCCTGCTCACTGAGACTGCTGGACAGACAAAAAGACAGGTCCTGTATCCTGTGCATTAGACCATTTGATAATTCAAGAGGACAATTTCACATGAGCGTCATCTTCATCGGCACTTTACGTTCAGAACAGACACCCTTTGTTTAGATTCAAACCTCTGTAGTCCATTTTAGACCCCCGAAGCGCTTCTCAGGACATTGAGGTGAAGAGGATGCGCTTACAGAAAACACTAAGTATTTCAGAGCGCTGCCTCATTCTGGCTGAGAAAACTCCAACCCTGTCAAAGCTTCCAACATATTTTAACAAGCTGTTGAAAATTGAGCTGAAAAGGCTTTAGCTTCCTGACGTGTGTGTGAGACAAACTTAAATATTAATGTCTAATCATGCTGAATGCGCACACATGTTCAGACACACCATCTTTTTCGAGTGACTAGAACTGTATATGAGAAAAATACAGAGCAGAAAATTGTTCAGTTCTGTTTTGTTGTTCTGTTTTATTTTATTGTAATTTTGCGAGGGTTAGAATCTCTTAATACCGAAGGTGCCATAATCCTCATTTTAAAAAATGGAGGTGGAAAATGACAAACAAATGGACTTTAAAAGAATTTATCGACAAATTTAAACTTAAGATTTACTGGGTATTAGCTGAAGATATGATTGTTTACTTAGGTTTTCTTATTTCAATGTCAGATTCTTCCCAAGAGATGACCAGCTCTTTGTGTTCAATACTGCTGTCGTATTGAGATTGTGTAACTGTTCTCTGTTACGCCATTTGCATAAATGCTGTTTCATGAAGCTCTGTGGTCAAGTGATTTAATTTGAGATCTGTAAGAGACTCTTATTCATCATTGCTTCATTCACAGAAGAGCCAGTCATTATGCTTTCGTTGTTCATGTACACTTAACCTTTTTGACCATGCACTCAAGTGCTAAAAGCTGTGCTATTTTATTTAGGTTTGGTCATTTTAATCAAGCGCAGACAATAATCGTCAGCTTTAGGACAACCTTTAAAGAATAGTGCACCCAGAAATTTTCATTTGTGAGCCCAAACAGATAAAAACATCACAATAATCCACAAGACTACAGTTAACATCTTGTGAAGTGAAAAGCTGTTAGCGTGAAATAAATCCATTATCAATTAATTTCACTTTAAACCATTGTGTCTGCCCAAAATGTAAATAATCCATAATAACGTTCATAATTCCTTAATAAAGACCATCCCTGTTGTCGTCTCTCATCAGAATCCACTGTATCGTGGATAGTTTTCAATTATAAGCTCTTTGATCTGTGCATATTTCTCTCCTGATTCAGACAAGCTGCCCTTTTCAGCAGAAAAAGCTACATTATGAACAGAAGACTTGCATGAACAATAATTTAAAAATATATTGATGGATTTGTTTCTCACAAAGAGCTTAACAAGATGTTTGTTAATGGATGGGAGTCATGTGTATTACTTGTATTATTACTACACTGTAAAAAAATTTAGTTACAAATTCCACTGAAATTTTATGTTGAGACGATTTCTGACTTCAAAGTGTTATCTGAATTGTTATTTTTTAGTTGGCTCAATCTTCAGTGAACTAGTTTTGTTGTCCATTCAACTAAAATGTTTAAATTAGTCAACCATTTAGAGGACTATGGTAAGTTATGTTAATTAAAATGCAACCGTTTACTCTGTGTTTTATATGTTACCTCAATTAGGATTTATTTGGGAATCAAAAGTAATTGCTGGAGAACTATATAAACATTTATATGATTTAAAAAATCTTTGTAAATCAAAAACTTTGCAACACATAATAGGATAAAATTATAACTAATAAAATGAGTTCGACTTGAAATATTTTTGCCCTTTCAATGCAAAAAGCAGTGGAATACTATTTTATTTTACGTATACAAAAATCACACATGGAAAATCTCACATCTTTATTTTATACACTACTCTAAAAATCTGTTTACTATGCGAAGGAAAATCTGTACCACCTCCACTAGAGTTCCTATAGCGTGTGGCATTTGACATTAAATAACTGGCTGTGGTGTTGTATGATGAGTCTTGGGCCTTGGGAGCTCAGACTTCACTGGGCTTTCCCTGCAAGTGCGGTGGCCTCCTTTTCTCTCTGTGCCTCCTCTCTCCATCGAGCCTTCTTCTCCATGTTAAGAGAGGTTAGATTTTCATGCCGACCTGCCGCCTGCCATTAAAAGCATTGGAGGACATAAGAGCCATATATCAAACAAGCTTATCATTTATACAGGAGCGCACTTTCCATTACCTGCTTCCCAGAGACAGCCATAGCAATGCACGCCACCACAGTCAGTGCCATCATCACATAGCAGGCCTTCACACGCACTCTGTTCCTGGCAGCATCAATCATCTCGAATCTGCACGCAGCAAGTATAGAAAATACTATTTCATAAAACAGTACATTCATAAAAACATGTCACGTGTTATTTAGAGTCGGAACGGGGTTTTTTCTCATTTGATTTAAATGCTAACAGTGATTATTCAAACAGGTACGTTGTCTCTTTGAAAAAATCGTTAAAAGAACTAGCTCATTGGAGTCATTTATTTTTGATTCACTAAAAGTACCAGTTCATACGAGTCGTTTGTTTTTGAATCGAACTTCACTAGTCACAGTCGTGCAAAAGCGTGTGGGGACAACTCGATAGAAAGACGCTTCTTATCATTATTACAAAGTACAAAGTGAGTTTTTTTTATTTGAATAACTCCAACACAGGCTGAGATCCCACAAAACAATGAATGTAAAATACTATTTTCCTGAAGGAGCTACATGGGGAACTTTCGCACTTAGTGCACTACAAAAATATCAGTTTCACATTAACGCACACAGAAAGCATTTTAACGCTTGTTCACATCAAGAACAAGTAACTATATTAAACTATTATAGACTATAATGAAAAAGCTTTAATAACCAATCTAGTTGACAACAGCCAAGTCCACACAAAAGCGTTATTGATGATATTTTTCAGCTGAACGAATTGAGCACTTGAAGACAACCTACACCGCGTTCATAACAGAATATATTGTTATTGTTCTTAATGTGAACATGGCCTTTACAAATATATTTTCACTGTTAGTGAAATGCAATCATCCGGTAAAAAAGATTATTGTTTGGGGTTTAAAGAACTCGTACTTTGACTATACAAATGAACACCAAAATAAATCATTAAATCATATTTTTTACCCATCCCTAGTAAAAAAGCAACAGTAAGGTGGGTCAGGGAGGACATGCATGCTCTGTTTTGCATCTAACATCACAAACAGAGCCCACTCTGATCTCCCTCCAGATACCATGAATTACACTAATTACCTGTCACTACACGGCGAGGAAATCTCATTTGAACCTCACAGTGGACGTATATGTTTAGTAGGATGCCCCAGAGCTGGGGGTTTTTCTTAAATGTAAACAGGAACTGCTCACTTACGAGACAAACTCTGGAATCTGATCTGCAGTTTTAAATCGTCCGGACCACAACAGCATCTTTTTGTCCCATTCCGATGGGCGGTAGCCTGGTAATTTAAACCCGAGCCGTTGTGCTAAAGAAAACAAGGATAGAGGAAACACAAGGTGAAGAGAAGTTAGTCCATTAAGAAAACCATGAAAATTTGCTTCAGTACAATCTGATCCCTGTAAAATAGCCAAAACAGGAATATTAAACGGAAATCTTGTTTTACATCATAATTACACTGTTGCGTGTAACGTGCATGTTTTTTCTTGTGTTTGAATTCCGGGAACAAAACCTGCTTTAGTGATGCAGTTCATTCAGCAAGTAAAAGTGCAGCATCACGTCAAGTGCTGAATCATGTCACATGCCCCGCCACTTAAACAGTAGACAGAAGTGGATGGGTATTTAAGCACTGACCCTGGGGTGCCCCCCCTTCAGGCTTGCTGCACAGTCTTCTGCTCCCTGAGGTCATCACTCCTCTCCTCACCTGCCCTGTAGAAGGAAACTGACCATTAAAAAGAAAGTTCAGAAGTGAGATTTCTGTCATTTAATTACCCTCACGTTGCTTTAAAATGGTTTGACTTTCATTACTTAGTGGAACAATTTTAGCTGAACTGTCCCTTTAAGTCTGTCGTGATGATAAATTATGGCTGTATGATGATGTTTATGCAACACAAATGTGCCGTTTCCTGTTATATTTTTTTTGGTTTTTTTAGAGGAAGTGACATTGCATTTAAAACTTTTATTTAGAACTTCAGAAGCTGTTTAAAAATTATGTTATGTAAACAGAAGCTGTTTAAAAAAAAGAATAAATAAATAAATGTATGTATGTATGTATGTATGTATGTATATATATATATATATATATATATATAATATAAATGACTTTACAATACAAGAACAATACTACCAATTTGAATAATAATCATTTCAATAATAATCAGAAAATACAAAACTTAATTAACCGATTTACATAAATCATATACACACAGTACCAGTCAAGGTTTTTTAAACAGTAGGAGTTTTTATGTTTTTTTAAGAAGTCAATTATGCTCACAAGCTTACATTTATTTGATCCAAATTACACTAAAACATTACTATTTTGAAATATTTAATTATTATTAAAAACATTTTCTACTTGAATATATTTTAAAATGTAATTTATTCCTATAATTTTGAAGCTAAATATTTAGCATCATTACTCAAGTCTTAGTGTCACACGATCCTTCAGAAATCATTCTAATACTCTGATTTGCTGCTCAAAAACATTTATTATTATAATTGCTATTATAAAACCTTTTGTAACATTATAAATGTCATCAACTTTCATCTCAAAGCATCGTTGTTATATATATATATATATATATATATATATATATATATATATATATATATATATATATACATACACATATATATAAAATGAAAAATATGTGACTCGATAACATATATAGTTATTAAATTATTATCAATATTAATATATTGTTATTAATTATTTTACGGAAAATTTTACCATGGTACATTTTAGTAAGAGAGATCACATAGAGTTGTAAAATCAGTATAACAAGAGGTGCGGTTTTGTCCACGTATTAGATAAAACATCAATTAGAAGTAATAAAATCTATGCAACAACCTTAAGCAACCTTATGAATCCATTCATGCCAGTCTCAAAAAATGATACTGCGTCACAATGTATTTATAATCTTATTTTCACTGCTAGTTTTATGCCGTTAAGTGTTTGAAGAATGCCCACTGTGCCCAGTACCAAAGCTTATCATATGCTGCCTGGCTGCGTCCAAAACAAATATCACACGGAAAATACTGACCTATTAAAGTGCCAAAAGCGGCGCGAGGCCCTCTGATCATGTTGAAAATCATGACTTCTGAAGAAAAATGTGATGAAAGAAAAAGACGAATTTTAAGCCATGAAATTGTGCCCAAATGACAAAGTCAGGTTTAGCTCCTCTAACTACCTTAAAGTCAGTTCGACTTCATATGCGAGTACAGAGCTGGTGTAACCCTGAAGGACCCTGAGCGGCCAAAACAGCTGCGCTCACCTCAGCGCCTGTCTAGGACATAAGTTACGTATGTACAGTTAGCGTGACACGAATGTAAATATAAATGATGTAACTTATAATAAAGTCAAATAAAATGTATAATACAAAACATTTGCATTCTTGCGAACATGTCGCATAAATCACCTGTGGATTTTACGTGCTCACATCTTATTTTCATCGTGAGAAATAATTATGTCACACTATCTCTGTTAAATTGTCTCACGATTGTAAAAGCTTAATACTCAATAATTACCTGTAGAGATGTTTAAAAAGTGTCAAGGCAGTATTTGGTCAGGCAATCTTTGGACACCCTCGACGAGTAGGACCCCTTTAGTTCACTATGGCGGCGCCCGGTGGAGTTCTGAACTGTGAGGACTTTTCAATGTTTCAGGTAAAATGTGCGAAGTTGTCAGCAGACAGGATCAAATTATGCAGAATGTTTAAGGGCATACCGATTTTTATAAGCACGTTGTTATCATGTTAGCTGGGGAGGCTATGCGAATGACTGACCCTCGGTGGTCTGTTGCATGCAGTAGTGAGGTTCAATGAGCAGCAAAGCAAACACAAGCGATTAAGCTACTGTGTTTTGCTTCGTTAATATAAATGCATTGGACGAGTTTTCATTTATACACAATACAAAACACGTAATGTTTTAAGCCATCAAGTATCTAAAAATTGTGTAATATGTATTCTAAATATTTATGGTGCCAAATGTTCTGGTATTTTGGACTAAAATTAGCGGTTTTCGCTCACACAGGTTATAACTACTACTTTTAATTTTTATTTGCATTGATGTAGTGTACATCTCTGTCCTGTAGGAAGTATTAAAAGTGATGCGCACCATAGATGACAGAATTGTCCATGCCCTCAATACTACTGTGCCCACTGCATCCTTTTCAGGCAAAGTGGATGCCACAAAGACCTGCAAAGAACTTTATGAATCTGTATGTATCACAGTGATAAGTAATCTTCAATAATCTAAACCAATTTATTTTATAGATCCCCCTAATTTTGTTGTATTATTGGTTTAAGTGTACTGTCATACTCTGCTATGTATTAATTAATAGTATGTTTGTTTTCTCTGTACTGCCGATGCCTTTCAGCTCATGGAAGCTCATCTTTCCAGAGATAAGGCAATTAAGTCATGTATTACAGAGACCTCTGCTGTCGTCGGGCAGTTACGTGAAGAGAGGGCAAAAGATGGAGACAACTTGTCAATAATCAAGCAACTCAGGAAAGAGCAAACTAAGGTAATGTCTTTATTTATATGTACTTTGGCTGCAGTTGACTTGTTTAAATTCTCTACCTTTTCCCTACAGTTAAAACTCATGCAGTCTGAGCTAAATGTTGAAGAAGTGGTCAATGACCGGAGTCTGAAGGTGAGTTATTGAGTGTCTTCTATTGATTCGAGTGGTTTGCATTTAGAAGTGTTTGGCAACGATCGCACTTTCTTTCAGGTTTTCAACGAAAGGTGCCGAATCCACTACACCCCTCCCAAGATCAAGTGAATGATACTTTTACTGTCATCATAAACTACACAGTTGTTCTGAGGAAAACACCTGGAGCTGAGCCTGGACATTGTCACTGACCCCACAAACCCTCCTCCATCAGTATGCTCTGTGGCTTAGTGTTTCTTACAGTGAAGAAACACTATTGTAGCCCGAATCCTGTAAACCATTTTGTATAAATATTGTACAAAAGATTTTATAAACCATGAAATGTTTTCCAATTAATGAAAAGTTGTCTGTTACTTGCTTTGCATAATAGTGATTAATGTTAATTTGAAGTGCACTTAAAAGTTGATTCATCTGATCTTAGATGTCGATGTGGCCACCTGCGTCAAAGGTTAAAGAGGGGGTTTCCAACCCGATCTCATGGGAAAACAACTATTTCACAAGTTGGCTATTTTATATGAATTTGTACGATGAGAATGATTTTTCTAAAAAAAAAAAAAAAAAAAAAAAAAAAAAAAAAAAGCTTGAAGGCCTTCCCTAAATATATGCATCACTGGGTCGTGAACAGATTGTATTAATGAGATTTTTGGGTTTTCAGTCTTTTAGATGCCACAGACCCCCAGATAATGATACTTGCGTGAGAAATTATCATAAAATTTAAAAGCAAACTGTCAAAAAAATTACTCAGAACTGCACTGTTAGATTAAAAAAAAAAAAAAAAAAAAAACTCCATCAGTAAAGTACAAAGCCCAAAATGTGACATAGTTACATATTAGTGATGTTTTGAGTGTATGGGGAGGAAAATGTATTTTACAGTTGTGCCAAACACAATGGAAACCTCTATTTAAATGCTTACCTAATTCAAAATAGGTGTAATTTAAGTTAGCGATCCCACTATCTGTGTTAAAAATGATAACTGAGATTGATGAGCATTTTAGGAAACATTTATTCTGATTTGCATAGTTTCATTCAGAAGTATTCAATGGGATCATGATGAGTCTTGGATGCCTGTATGCTGGTCAGCTGCAGTGTTTCTCCAGCATGGGGCAGAGTTTTATAGACACGTAGATGAATGTACTCGTCCCCACCTACATGAACCTGAAACAGATCATTTAGTTTTAGAGCGATGCTTTTTTTTAAGGACTGTATCCGACAGCCTTGCTTTTACAGACATATTCAGTAGCCCGTTAACAGGATTCTCGTATAAATCGATTTATAAAACCACAGGGTTTTACTCTTGCCTTAACGAAGTAATTTGTCCCCGCAACGACTTGCGTTTTAAAGGTTTTCGCGGTGAAGACGTCAAACGTGCGCCCTGCTTTATCCTCGGCGTGAGACTTCATCTGTGGGGAAAAACGGGAGCTTTCAGTGAATCCCGTCTTATGACATGTTGCTGTTTCTTTTTTTTATCTGCAATGTAACGTGACCAACCTCGTCGCATATTTTCTGCACCTCTTCATTCGCATCTTTCGCCTCAGATGTTCCGCCACAAAGTAAAGGCATTTTAAATACTGAGGGAAAAACTAAAGAAAAACACAGAAGAAGCTCCTCTCGCTCTTATTGACTGAAAGGAAAGTTTACTTCCTGGTGATCACGAGACTCTGGAACAGACCATTTTTGTGGAACAGACCAAATAGTGTTGTAGAGTATAAACAAAAAGAGAGATGCTGGCCCGATGCCCTTAAAATACGCTAAATATTACAGTTTAAACAGAAAATATGGATGTTTTTAATGGAAATGTATCTGTTCATATTTCATCACTCCCCGCGAAGTGGTTTGATCCTCGTAGTGCCAAACATGTGACAGGGCGTGGATATGTTTACTTAATATTTAATACTTTTACAATTTTTTATTTACTAAACAATTCACACAGGGCTTCCTTAACTCTATGGGTCCAGGTGACTACTGATGCTTTTATGCTTATGGAATGAACAAAATCTTTGAACATATTTTTGTAACTTTTTTGTATTTTTCATTTATTGTACCCATTATTATTGCTTTTGTTTTGTTTATATATATTATTATATTATATATATATATATATATATATATATATTAACATGGAATTATTATAGTGAATTTTTTTTCACTTTCAACGTGTTGATAAAGAACACATTGAAAGTACTGAAAGTTGATATGCAAAAGGTTGCTTTTGTATATGCTTAAATTATTAAGTAAATTTAAATGTGATCAAATACACAGACCAGTTTATCGTTTTCTTATATGGAAATCTCCAAATACTGAGATGAAACCAAACTTTGCAAAATGCATAGCAGGTTAAGCAACCCTGGAAAAATATGATTGTAAGCATGTCTTGTTAAAAAATAACGTCAATATCACTTCTTCAACACATGTTCAGAGATGTGTTTCACAATAGGTACGTGTCCATCCATGAGTCCAATTACTTTCTTTACTGTTAAAGACATTATAACACATGGTTAATGACTAAGCCATGTTATAAAACATGTACCTATGGATCAAAAGTATAGTTAAAACAAAATAGAATCCTTATTTTAAGCATTAAATTGTAAAAATACATGAACTATTTAAAAATAAAACCCTATACCATCTACTACTAATTTTTGTTACTTCAAAGTGTGAAATCTAGCTAGTTGTGTAAGGATTTTTCATAACCAATGGAAGTGCATGTGAAGAAAAAAAGGTAGAGCGGCATTGTACACCTGTATTCAAAAGTCATGCTCAGCACGTGTAGTTATACAGTTACACAACCTAGACTTTATAAAACCAGTCCCACGGGTGTAGTATTTGTGTTATATAGTCCTCCGAGTGTTACGGTAACTTCCTCTCTCTTCAACGCTTGCTTGCAGACTCAGGAATTCACTCGTGGGTAGGATGCAGGTTTTGTTTCTCTTTGTTTTGTTACTTGGTATTTTTTGAGCGAATATATGTATATTTTCAGATAACAACAAGCAGAACATTCTCTTTCAGCTGCTCAAAATGGGAGGTCACAGCGCTGCCCGGTTAGCACTCATAGTCTTTTCAGTTGTCACGTTCATCATCTGCATCATATTCAATGCACTTGCTGGTCCGGGAATAGGTATGTACAGTTGATACATTTAATACTGTTTCCGATATAGATTGTTGCTACAGTATTTTTGTTTTTCAGGTCCTTTTAGAAACACCACTAGAGTGATATCAGATAAATACAATACAGAAATCACTCCCTCGGGATGGACCTTCTCCATCTGGGGTGTCATCTACACCTGGCTGTCGCTTATGCATATTTATATCCTCTCCACTACTTGCAGGAGGTACGAATGACCTAGTATGTAGTGTGATTTTGTAATCAGATGCATGTTAACGAGAGGTTCACGTATATTGTTATGATGTTAGGACGGTTTCTGGTCCAATGTACTGCAGTCCCACTGTGTTGCCATATGGATTCTTCATAACCTGGATTGTAAATATGCTGCTGAATATAGGCTGGCTTCTTCTGTGGGACAGAGAGTAAGTCCGTGTCATTTTAATGACAATTCTGATATTTAGTATACTTTAAAAATGTAATGCAAGGTAAGGGAACTGGAATTGGAAACACTGCAGTCTTCAGCGTTGAATGATCTTTGAGAAATCGTTCTAATATGCTGAAACATTTCTTTATCAACAGTTGTGTTGCCTTTTGTGGAAACCATAATAAAACCAAGATATATGACGAAGAGAAGGTTCATTAAACAGCTTTATTTATTTATAAAAAAAGAAAATGAGCTGCAAAAACTGGTATAGCATAAAAAAATGTTTCTTATATTACGTTAGAATGATTTCTGAAGGATCACGTAGCACTAAAGACTGCAATAATGGCTGTTATTATTATTAATATTAAAATAAAAAATAATTAAGTATAGTACAGTGTATTTATACAGTATAAGAATTTTAGTGTATAAATTATAAATAATGTATATAGTATTTATATATTAACATTTAATTTCTATAATTATATCTTACAAACCTATCTCATTATTATTGACCATTCGCAAAATCTTTATGATTGCATTTTTTTAAAGGGTGATGATCGCTGCATTGATTTTCCTTGCTTTGATTGCCTTCACAAACTATCTGCTGATAATCTTCTCCTGTCGCGGACTGAAACAACACGGAGCCTGGTTAAACAAATATCACAGAGTAGACCTCTGGTGTATTCGGATATTGGTGAGAGACCATTGAAGTAATACTTACTAACTCATTTTAAAATAACAACGCATATTTAAGTTCGCATCGTGGTTCTTGCAGGTTCAGAATGGCATTGCGATATACACAACATGGACCACCATCGCCACCCTGATCAACTTCACCGTTGTGCTGAGATACGATGCTGGAATGACCCAGTCAGATGCAGCAACTGTCTCTCTCTCTATTCTTTTGGGTGAAGCTATTTCTTGGTAAGGACATGAATCTCAAATAAACGAAGGATGGCAAATAAACGAACGACATATATTTTGAGATGAATGCTTTATTATTTTGCAGGTTTATCGTCGAGAGCTTTGTGTTTGAAAAGCACCTGAGATACATTCTGACAGTCTACCCTGTCGTTATTGTGGCCTTGAGTGGAAACATGACAAAGAACTTTAACTCTGCAGATCCAAGCCGCAGTGGCATTTACATAGGTGAGCATAAATGGGATTTCTTCGCTTTGGTGTCCTTCATCGCTTGTGCTATAATTCATGACATTAATACTTTGTTGTATTCCACAGCTGTTTTACTGGGGTTGGCTTGTGTACTGTTTGCGGTCAAAGTGTTGCTGGTTATATGGAGGCATATTAAACATCCTCTCTATGAATGCATGAATGCAGAGGATGCGATATCACCAATAGAAATTGCTCAAAAGTAGAAGAATATGTTCACCTAAACTAAATAATGTTTGTATAATTTTATTTTATATTTGTCAGGATTTTTCAATGCAATTTTTTTTTGTAATTGTGTTAATATGTCATTTTGATGAAGTTAAAACTGAAATGCAAAGCTTGTGTAAATGAGTTACATAAAGTGAATTGCTCTTATCAGGGCAGGGGGTGTCCTGGAGTATTTTTACACTGACCATGATCTATGAACAGTTATGTACCATTTTTCTCCAGCAATAAAATCATAAAACTCCCTAGGGTTTAAAGTTTTTGTTGAGTTTTAGATGAGAAGTCAACAGGTTGATGGCTCAATCCCAACTAATGGTGATTTAAAATAAAATCATGATCACAATTGCATTATATTAAGTGTCAATCAAATTTATGAACTGTGCACTGATTTGTGTAAAATCTGCAACTATTATTGATATAACAAAAAATGTGAAAGTCTTATTTTTTTTTTTTTACTAAAGTTTTATTAAGTTGTAATAATTGTAATATAAATGTATATATTTTTATATTTATATAAAATGTCTAAGAAATATATCATTCAAGTTAATAACAATGTTATTTTAGTATCGCTGATTGAGATACAATTAATTATTTTTGCTATTATACAATGATATTATTTTATATTTTTCAACTTAAAGTTTTAATAATTATTTAATAATTATTTTTACATATTTTTATATTTAATTTATATATTTTTATTTTAATGTCATTTACTTTATGTTGGTACATAAAGTTTTAAATATTTTTTTATATTTAATTTATATATTTTTATTTTAATGTCATTTACTTTATGTTAGTACATAAAATTTTACTAAATTAAACTGAGATTTATTTTATTTCAAATAACGCAATTTTTGGTTTTAGTTATAGGAATCTTTTACAAACCCAGCTGCGATATAATTGGTAATTAAGGAATTTATTTTAAATAAATTCACCGAATCCCCATGTAGGTTTATAGACGCCCCCTAGTGGTGTATTTATTGACGCCCCCTAGCTGTAGTGTGGCTCCGCAGCACTAGATGGCAGCCTTTCATCGCGCGTCTTTCTCCCGCACAGGAACAAAAATGAGCGGGAGAATTTGTGTTGTTGTTGTGGGCCAAATACAGCGACGGACGTTGTGAAAGATATTAATATTTTCTGTGAGATATTAACAATTTAATACTTAATTTTCACCACTGTTTTGAAAGTAAAGCTATCGCAAATGCAAAATTAGCATCACGACCTGCCGAACTGCCTAAACAAAGAAGAGTGTAATGTCAGCGCGAATGGCGGTCGGCTCCCAGTCACGGGCATGTTGGGATTGAAACGAGAACCGGACTCTCTGCGCGTTTAAGAGCTTCACCGGCGGACACAGGTTTTCTTTAATCAGGGGTGAACACGATGTCCCAGGTCAGTAGCTGTTGGTGTATCGTTACGTGAGGAACAAAACCACCTTTGCACGTAGTCACCGCTTGTGGCGCAGAGTCAAAACAGAGCAAGCTTCCTACTTAGACAGCCTTTTTGGGCACCATATGCGCTTAAAAAATTCTCTGAGTAGTGTACTCATTGTGTTTGGGGACAAAGCCCGTGTCTCTGAATAGAAAGCAGAAGTAACATGACAGTCCAGACACCGTTCATTTAGGTAGCAACATAGAGAATCACGTTTTGTTTTATTACATAAATGCAACCATGTTGTTTCTATTACACATATGTTCTGTTCTTATCAACTCTTTTTTTAATCAAGATGAATGATTTCTGAAGGGTCACGTGACTCTGAAGACTGGATTAATGATGCTAAACATTCTGGACTAAATTACATTTTACATAAGATATAAATGTTACAAAATCACAGTTTTATTGCGTTTTTGTGCAAACGAGATTTTAAGAAAGAAAAAACAGAAAAATATATTTTTTTACTGTGACAGGGAGATAGATATGGTTTTGCGTGTGTGAATTAGATAAATGTTCTCACAGTTTTTATTCTTTAAACTAACTTGTGATGTTTGAATCAATAATTTCAGATCAAAGCCAAAAAGAAACTTCATTATTATCAAGGACATGAAATGTAAGTAATGGTACACTTTCATTACACCCTGTTGTATTTGGTTAACTAGTGCAAGTAAGAGTGATTTAATCATGTGTTGCCGCTGGTTTTCAGAGTCAATTCTGAATACAAGATCGATAAGGTTTTGACCCTGCATGAGATCGACAATCTCTTCGATGACATTGGTGATTATATTCATTACGTTCATGTCATTGCTTAAAGCATCCATTTCATTGTCACCTTTTACGCTATTCATTGTGTGAAACCACATCTCATGTTATTGCTATTGTTAGATGCTGACTCTGAGCTGGGTTTGCCTCTGCTTTCGCCTTTGCCCAAAAACACTGGTATGAATAGTCAGAAGAAAAGTGAAAGTTCTTCTGATCCAGAAAAGATGAATGCATCACCTCAGCAGGTACACATGAAGTGAATCATTAGAAGTCGGCCTGTTCACTCTTGATGTTGATTGTTAATCACATGACTCTGATTGTCAGGTGCTCAAGGATGCTTTAATCCAAGAAAATGGCATTCAAGAAGATGAAATGATTGAAAAAGGTAAACCTACACCTAATCTATTGTATTATTGGACATTTGTTTTTATAATGTGTATAGTAATGCACAATAATAAACTATATTTCAAGTAATTTAATTAAATATTAATGCATGGAAAAATTATAAATTGTAATTGAAACTTCTAAATGCAATTAAATTAAAGCTGCAGTCCCTAATTTCTATCTATTTTCCAAACCGTGTTTTTTGCTTGTCCTGAATCGCTATGGTGAACCTATAATAAGTGTTTATATTCAAAAATACTTAGATTGGTTTGGGTAGGTACCACCATGGAGCAGTTAATTATGTGGCATATGTCATGCCTGCTTAGCATCTGTAATAATTTATTATATTTCTTTTAATCCTAACTAAGAGAATCCATTTAAAGAGCTTGCTCCCATAAAGACGTCCAGCCCTATTACTTTGACGACGGAGAGGGATGAAACGGTGGATGGAGTCAGACCTGTGGCTGATCCTCTTTTCTTTGTTGAGGATGAGGAACCCATTGGTGGAGACCTAAGCAAGGCGTCCTGTACTCAGCCATCAGAACCGGTCAAAGAACCCATTAATGGGTACGAATAAAAAGAGTGATAAATGTTACTCTTTCGTTTCATTCTGTTTCATTTTCGTCTGACTGCTGACTTGTTTTTTTTTTCGCTCTAAAGGGATAGCGACTCTCTGGCTTCACCACCGGAAAGGCTTGAGCTTAGAAAAACTACAAAAGCAACTGCTGGTTCTTTATCAAGGTCAGATATCAATGTATTACAACAGTATTTTCAAGCAACAATTTATTTAAATGTCTTATAAACTATATTAGTGATATTTAATATATAATCACATGTTTTGTATTATAATAAAACATATTTAACTTATGTTTCAGTATTAAGCCTGCGAAAACCACTAAAGTGTTAGAGCAAGCCACACAGTCCCATCCAGAAACTGAATGTTTAACAATGTAAGAAAACTATAATTTGTAATGATATAACAGAATTGTCCTTTCAATTTAGAGCTGCAGATTTCTTATTAAAGCTTCTCATTTTTTGGATTATTAAGGGAAAAAGATCCAAGTCAACTTTCTCCTGATTTGGTTCAGAATAGTGAACCAAAACTTCAAGAGGATGAGCAAGGCGAGAATCAGATGGGGGATCGTCGCAAAGGATTGTCTTTCCAGCATAAACTTAAAAAGGCGTTGATGGTTAAATCCCCACGGTGAGTTTAAATGTGACATTCTGCTCGTAAGTCAAATGTTGTCGTTACTTTTTGTAACGTGTTTTCATTGATGAGTTCCAGGAAGCCAGCAGCAGCCCCTGCTCTTACGCCTGTAGATTTAGAGGAGGATTTCATGATCCTAGACGACGAAGCTCCTGTTCTTTTTCTCATCCCTCGCAAGGCAGAGGTCAGCAGGAACAAAAAAACTGTCCCAGCAGATACCTCAAAGGAAGAAGTTCTTACAGAGCGACACTCTACAGAACAGCTCTCACAGAGTGAAACAGATATGACTGATCAGCATGGGAAGGGTGCTAAAAGAAACACAGCGCAAATTGAGTCTGGTAAACAAAAACCGAAAGGGAAACGTGGAAAAGCTACAAAAAGGAGTGGCAAAGGCTCTGTGACTCATGATAGTGTTGAGGATGGAGCAGCCCTTGTAACCGAAACGCTGGAGGACAGAGTTTCTGATCAGACCTCTTCTCAAACTGTACAGGGACAAAAAACTGTGTCAACAGGTACATCACACTTTCACTAAATCTCAGATTTATTGCATGTGTATGTGTGATATATATAACTATAGTAAAAATTGTTACATGGACTTTTAGAAATCATGATCAGGAAACATTTACAAAAAAAAAAAGGTCTGACTGTGAAGGGCACTGTATTAGTGCATTTACCTTTTATCAGTACATTTAATTTACTTTTATGATACATTCAAAACAAATGATATGATGCATTTAAAGGTTACATATGATTATGTTTGAAATATTTCTTTGTGTGACTGTTACAGGTAAGAAACGTGCAAACAGCAAGCTGACACCTGCTAAACTTTCTGACAAAGATGAAACGAATACAGGTGGCAGCCAAGAAATCCTGGTTCCTGAGTCCAGAGCCACAAAGAAATCTTCAAATTCATCTAAACAGGACAGACCTGGGCCAAAAGCTATGAAGGAATCCAATAAAGACAATGCTACAGCAAATCACTGCTCCACAAAATCCAACAAAAAAAGAAAGAAAAACAAAAAGGAGGAAACTAAGATAAAAAAGCGAACCTCTAGACAACAAATAGAGTTGGAACAGATGGATCCTTCCTGTGAGGAGCAAGAGCATGAACCTTCACCTGCCCTGATTGAGCGAAAGGAGAAACAAACGTCAGGTTAGTTCCTCAGTGCACTGCTAATTACACAGAATAATTGTATAATTTTGGTTATACAGATATCTAACACTCCCAACTCACATTGATTATGCACATTTAACATCCATCAGTGCAGAGCGGATAAAAAGTCTTTTCTGTTTCCTTTTTTGAACTGTAGCTGTAAATAAACGATCTTCACACAAGGAAGACGCTGTGGATCCAGGCAAGAAACAGAAAACAAAAAAGGTGGAACCAAAACCACAGGATCCACCAACAATAGCATCCGACATTTCTTCAGACAGTCCTATGTGTTTTAAAAGGAAAAGGAGACCACCAGGAGAGTGGTGGGTCACTAGCCCGAATGAAAGTACCATAGAGCCCCAGCCAAAGCAAGTGTTGGATACAGCACAAAAAAACAGTACTAAAGCATCAACAAAGCAAGCATCTGCTGTTGATTCTGAGGAAACACAGTCTATCAGACCTGCCAAGGTGAATCAGAAAAAACAGAAAACTCCCAATGTATTGGACAGTGCTAAAAAGCTAATATCATGTGATGATGGACATAATGCTGGAGCTGAGCAGAAGACTGCTAAGAAAACAGGGGGTCGAAGGAAACCAAAATCACTAGCCACTCAACCTCAAGTGGCTTGTCCGAATGAAAATGATGCTGAGATTAGTCCAGAATTTTGTAGTCCTAACAGGCAGCACAGTCTCCTTAAAGGTAAACTTATTCCCAAACTCGTATTTCTGTTGATTTAAGTTTTTGTACTTACTGTTTTGTCCTGTAAATAAAACAGGTGAGAAGAGAGTGTTTGACTGGGTCTACTCACGTGAATGTGGATCTGCACAGAAACAAACTTCATCTTCTCTGAAAAGACCGGACCGTTCTGTGTCAGACAACGTTCCACAGAAAAGACAAAGAAAAGCTACTTCCAATTGGTGGGAAGCGCTGCAGTCTCAGGAACCAGTCGATGAGCTTCCCACACCTTGCAGTCTTCCTCCACAAAAGTCCAAACCAACAAATACTCCACTTCGTGGTGTGATTAATAAGGATGGAAATTCAATGAAATCACAAAAAACTAAAAATCACACCAGGAACCTAAAAAGAAACATCAACACGCCAAAATCAATCAAACGATCTTTAGCCTCAATGAATGCCATTTTCGCTTCTGAAAAACCTGAAAACTTGGTAAATAGTGGACTGAGGTGCAGGAAACAGGGACGCAGAAACCTTCTTCACTCTCTTGAGGACCAGTCTGATCACTCGAGTGAGAATATGGCCCAAAGCGATGATCAGCTGCAGGGAAACAGCCATGCCTCTTTTGGTTTCACCAGTGGTGTTACTGTGGAGCCGTCAGGGACAAGGAACAAAAAAAGTGTCAGAGTATCTAGTGGACCCAACACGTTATCTGATGTGTAAGTTGAGTTATTAAAGGCAAATGCCTTGCCTAAACAAATATATGTAAATACATCTGCAGTTTATCTTGTAATTAATACCCTATAGTAATAATAAGTCAGTGCAAATAGTCATTCTGAAATTCTGCTTGTGTAGTGATGTTGCTTTCAGAAGTGGCCCGTCATCAATGCTTGAGCTTCAGCAACATGAAGATGATGACGACGTTGGTAAGCATTCATGTGCAAAATATTTTAAACCTGCAGGCTGTCAATTCTGTGCTATCAAGTGGTTTTGCTAAGACACAAACTCTCAAACTCATGACTTACTGAGCCTGTGTTACTCTATCAGGCCTCTCAAACAAACAATGATTTAAAGGCACCGCAGAACCATGTCTCTTAACAAAATCTTCAAATGACATCTTTACCAGCATATTTGTAACCTTAACTTCTTTTATTTTCAGACTTGCCATCGTCCAGAGTGATGCCACATGTGCGGCAGGCTCCACGGGTGTTGGCTCTCTGTGATCTCTGTGGGCCTCCACTGCAGCCTATCGTCCTGGAGGAAGAAGATTGGAACAACCTGCACGAGTGGTTCTCTCACCTGTGGCCCCCAGCCTCTAAAGGTAGGTACAATCAACACACAAAACTATTTTAGATATCAGGTATTGCCAAATTATGACAGGAGAAGAGTTCCCCATACTTGGGCCGACACACTCTAGACTGACAACAAAATGTTAGTCCTGAAAAATTGCAACGGTTGACTCCTCATTACACATGAGTCTAGGCTCTTATGTTTTAGACTATAAAAACATCAGCCTTTTGAATATGATACAGGTTTACCTCAAAGTGCTGAAGCACCAGTGTATGGGAACTAGCTTGTTTACGTAGGACTTAGACCCAGGAGTACATCACTTGACTGAGTTGGAAATAATGCGCTCCCAGTTAAAATATAGTTTTCTACCACTTAACATTTTTCTTCTTTCATCATGCTTATTAATGATTTAAATAATCTCTTGGAATGTCTAAAGGTCAACAGGACTTTTTATACATGCAGGGAGCATTAAAATAGAACAAATGAGTAATTATGGTCAGTATTTCATGGGAATATCCTAATATTGTAGTGATGATGAATCTTTGTAGGCCAACCTTTGCCCTGTTTTCCTATTAAAAAACAATAGGCATTTAGAATCATTGCAGAAAATATTTAAGATCTTGGTATGATTCAACTAATTATGATATTCAACTATTATTTTATTACTATTATATTAATACTGTTTATAAAACTGTTTAGAAACTGCAGTGCTTACATGGGTCTAAAACATTACATGAATCTACAATGTAAAAATAACTGTTACTGTTGATCACCGTAATCTTATGGGTGGTATATAGATGTGTAAAAAATGATGTAGGTGTATGTGCATGAAGTTTTCCCTTTTTCTGTTTTCCTTGTTTCTGTTTGTAATACTGTGGCTGTCTAGCCGTTTGAAATGTTTGACTTCCACAATGCTTTAAAATAGAAAATTCAAATGCGTCACACAGTGCACCACACAGATAATTGGTCCTTGCTGTGAGGTTCAGTTGCAAAGCGTTTAATGCTTATCACATAAAAGCCTAAAACGTGAGATGAAGACACAATCATGGGGGTGGTTGCTAGTATCAAATATAATTGTGTGTGTTTCGGCAGCCTAAAATGTAGTTTATTTTCAGTGCTGAAAAAAGGTGTTTTGCCACCTGTGTCTTGTTTTATTTAACTGATTCACATGCAGTGTTTTGTTCTCCGGTGTAGACGGACGAGTTATTAGTCCTGATGACTTCCACTGGCACTCTCATGGAGGCCGAGCAATGGGCCATGTGGTTGACCTCCAGAGTCAGTCTTTCTCACATGGAAAGATACTGCTGGGGTCGTTCATGAAGAAACCCTCACAGGTGGATCTTGATACGGTTTCCGTAAGTAACGTTTCTTTCGTTTATCTCTGTTAACTGCATAACCAGTAGTCAGCAGTGACCAGTAGTCGTTTTGAGATATATAATTGTAAAAGTTCATGAGAAGGTTACTTGAGTTATGTTTTATTTACCCCTTTTTGCTTATATGACATTTTCAAAACCCCAAGCTGGATTGCACTCTACAAATGCATTTGTTTAGATGTATATCAAAAGCGCATTAACTTTACTGTTTTGTTTTATGAAGGTATTCAGCATTATTTCAAGTTGTGTGCGTGTGGATATTGATGGTGTGAAGTCGGTCTACAATTCCGGACAAGTGTTTATGATACCTTCTGGTGAGCGAAAATTGAAATCAGATTTAATGAGAATTTACTAAATAATAATAGCTTATGATTTTTATTTTATTTTTGTTACAGGACAAATGTACAGCATTCAGAACCTCTGTCAGGAGCCTGCAGTGCTGATTTATCACAGGACACAGTCAAGTGACACACAGAGCTGAGTGCCATTTCGGCTTCCATCAGTCTCTTTAAAATATTCAGCTGTATATATTTTTTTTTAAAAGACAAATGTGTAGATGATTGTTTAAACATGCCATGCAAGTGTAGTTGCCTAGCAAAGCTCATAAATGCTAGTCGTTTTGTGTAAATAGCTTCAAGAAAATGTTAACCTTAAAAATAACTTGATTTTATAATGCTCTTTGAAAAGCTTTTCAAAACCGCGGTCTTACTGATATACAGGTACATTTTTGTCTATTGAATTCTCAGCAGAAAGCAGCTGTGTAGGTATTGAGAACAGAAATTGTTGGGTTGTCAGCAGGGGTCAGCAGATCCTCTGCTTTGTTAGATTGCTGTGCATGTCCAAATGTTCCTCTCCTTTATGCTCAGAAGTAGCGCTGTTTATTTGAGGTGCATGTAAAAGAAAGGTAAAATCTCATTTTTATTAGCAACCGCTTCATTTATAGTCGATCGGTATATTGTCATGTGATTACACTGTATTTGTGTTTGTAATATTGATTCTTCTACTGCTGTTTGGAAATGTATTTATGTATAGACTTTCCCTTTTGTTGTGTTTTACATTCCATCAAAGAGGTACAGAAGCTACTGTGCGCGTGCAAGTAAAAATGTATTTGAGAAAGAAAAATTGATATACACGTCAGACACTTCCATTTTTGTAAAGTGTACAGATTAAGACTTTAATCCATTATTGACTTTTTAACATTTAAAAATAAGTGTGGCGTTCACTTCTGCGCACCAATTTTCTCTTGTCACTTTCAAATCCTTTTTGTGAAGAGCAGGGGAACGCTCTATCGTTTAATTATGCAGCATGCTTTTAACCTCAGACATGCAGTGGAAACGCATCATGAGAAATGTGACACAAAATACCTTAAAATGGCTTTTCATAGCAAATCATAACACTTTACGACACACAAGTTTATCCCTTGGCCATAAGGCACCGCTAAGAAATATTTTAAACAAGTGTGATAATAATAACACAGATACTTTTTGTTTATAAAGATGATAAATTATTCTTTTTTAACCAGCATGTGGTTATAGTTAAGATGCCTCCGTCCTTCTGAGGTTTTCAAACCACTCCACACAAAAGTCTCTTTCATTGTGTGCCTAAAAGGAGAAATGGTTTGCTTACCACAAATTCTAGTAAATTTGGGATTACTTTGTCCAATCAAACTTTAGCAAAGGTTGGAAATGCTTCAATTAATCAAACTGCCACACTTTAATCACAGTAAATCCCCCGTCAGCAGAGCTGTGGAAAAAGACGATGATACGCCGTCTCTCGTTATCGTGTGAAATAGCGGTAGCTACGGGCATCAATAATTCACTCTTTATCATGCAAACCCACCTGTGGATCCAGTCATTCCACTTTTAAAGGACAATTGGTTGAGAAAAATGAGCAGATCCCTGGAAAAACCCTTTAGAGAGCTGACTGATGTTGACTACAGACCAAAGCTATGTCAAACCAAGCGATTAGCAGTGTTTAATGGATTGACTTTCCGCATTTCTCATTGAATGCTGTGGAAAATGCCAACGTATATCATGGATTTATTTTATCTTGTTCATGACGGATACCTCCATACGTCGTCGTAAAGGTTAAGCGTAAAGGGTAGGCGGATGATGTAGTAAAAAAGGTCATGTGCTGTACCTGAAATAATGAATCAAAATATAATCTGCTCCGTGAGTTTCGTGAAGAGTCTCTTGGGTTGGACTTTTCTTCCGCAAAAGCAACTGGCAGTGGGAAAATAACTCAAAACTGGTGAGTTTTGAGGCACTCTGAGCTTAATGCATTAAAACACTGCAACCCTTTTGCTCGCTTGGTAACATTGATTACCGTGCTCTCACATTTGTGGTGCTAAGTGAATCTGAGTGCAGATGGATGAAGGACGTGGTTCAGGGTTGAGAGAAGCTCTAAAAGGGTACCAGACACAGGGCGACCAAAAGTAGGAAACTGGGGGTGAATTATAAATGTGAAGAAAGACAAATCACTGCTCCCCAAACAACATTTCCGACCGAATAAAATCCTGACAAATAGGAAGTAGTAAGGGATCTTTAGATTACAGTTTTGCCAAGTCTTGTTGTGTAACCTATGCTAATGCTCACTGTAACTTTAACATTTTGCTCAAAAGGTTATTTAGAGTGAAAAGAGTGGTTCCTTTAAATGGTTCTTTGGGGGAACCGAAGATGGTTCTTTGGCTTTGTTATGGAAACCCCTTGGGACCTTCATTTGTAAGTGTGTTTTAATGGTATGTCAAGGTGAGGAGCTACTATTCCAATCAGAGCTGATTCCACGAAGGCGGAACCAGTTCACAGCGTAGGTTTGAGGAACAGCACCATTCTCGCAGGAAACCTTATCAAAGGATTTCCAGAGTATAATGTAACTTCCTTCCATTGTTGAAAAAATTCCTCTAAACCCGTTGGCTTGTTAGTTTCGGCTAAGCCCATTAAAATCAAATCAGCTAAACAATGCATCTCTTTTACTAAAGCGGTCGCTTAGAACTCGGTGGCAGACTTGGCAGCATCAAACAAATCAAGGAAATTCCCAATGTCAGACACTTAACAAGAGTAATCTGTTTTCAGATGAAAACCGATCCCTTTTATCTTCTCTGCTCTTAGTTTTTTTACAGAGAAAAAGTTTGTGGCAAATGCGTCATTTTATTGATTTGTTTTATGAATGTGGGTCTTTTTTTACTTGTGTGTATTAAAATGGCATTATCTAACTGGCAGATCAGAGCATCGAAATCAGTGAAGATGAGGTTCAAGAGGAAGTGCGGTGTTAGACGGTTTGTACTGATGTGTTTGTGTTTATATACTCTATGTAGGGCAATGTCAAGTTCAGCTTTCTGCTTCGTTCTAGAAAGGCCAAAGAAAACCACTGAGACATCTTGGTCTGACTGCACTAGACTGAGATGCTTCCTGTGTGACAAAACAAAATTTTTTGCACAAGTGCTTTCACCGTTGCAGAAAATGGCCTTGCGGACTGCTTATGACATGATTTTACATACAAACCTTCAAATCACAAAAGCTCCACACTGATAGAAAAAGACCAACGTTTTTTTTCTTGCATTTTTATGAAAAAATTAAATGCTTCAATGACTCATATATTTTAAAACAAACTTCCATTATACATATTGTTTCTGGTTTATCCTTATATCTGAGGGCTACTTAAGTTTTCAGTGTTTGTATCATAGAGTGACGATCGATGTGCTATAGCTGTTAGTTGAAATTGGACCAAAGTGGATATGAGTCTTGTTCTTGTCGATTGCTGCACCCTGCGGTGCACAAACTACGCCACCCCTAAATTTCAGCCTAGACCTGAAGGGAACTCCAAGGTTGTATGCGCAATTCTGTAGGCTAGACAAAAATATTTAAATTCATTGAATAACCAGCCGACAAGATACAGCCGACCCGCCTTATCGGAAACAGTAGTCAATTACTGAGCTACATGCGCACATGTAGTTCACTGCGTATCATCAGAGAGCACAGAAACATTCAATCCCTTAGTCACCCAGTGAATGAGATTATCACACGTGTTCACAGCCAATAACACAGACATCACGGAAGCTCCAATAATGCTCCTGTCTTCAAGAAACAGAAGTGATTATCTAAACTGCCTGGGGAGTAGCCATACCTTTCTTTTAAAAAAGAATAAGAATAATTAAAATGCCTAGGGTCTGCTACTAAATTACTTGGTTGATTTTGGCATGAAACCATTCATAAAAATTTAGCCTATTTATTTTCCTAATGCATGCTACTGGAATAATTGGTCTTGTAAAATAAGATATTTTGAAAAGTTTCAACTGTCCAAAACATTTTTTGCATTAAAAAATGTGTGTTCTGCACAAGGATGCATTCAAATGACCAAAAGTGACAGCGACGACATTCATATTGTAAAATGTTTTAATGATTTAAAAATAAAATCTTCCAAAGGAAAAAAAATCCTAAAGAGCAAATCAAACTAGAATGAAGGATCGTGTTACACTGAAGACTGTAGAGTGAAAATTCAGCTTTGTCCTTTTTATTTTTTATTTATATTGAAGGGGTTATATAAATGTTATTTTCTATTTGGAGTGTTACGAGCTGTTAAGATAATAAGATCTAATAAGTTGCAACATGGTACACAAATGCAGATATGGTGTTATGTTTACATGCAACGCGTAAAAAGACAGTACTAAGTCATTATGATCAGTAATTATGTCCCCACTGGATGCAACATGCAGTAGCGGCATCATGTTATAGTAAGCGTGTAACATTTCCTTGAGACGCACAACGCACTGGATAGCTGGCCAATCAGAGCACACCACTCTTTTTTAGAACGATGAGCTTTGTACAAATATACCTGTTTCAGAAGGCGGGGCTAAGATGAGAAACTACAGCGTACAGCATTGGACCTTAAACCGCATAAAGACATTGCATTAAACCAAATACACAAAATAACGTTCTTTTTAGCAACATCACATGACTCCTTTAAAATGCAACGCAGTTATTTTAAACTGTAATCATTTTTACACTATTGCTGTTTTTACTGTATATTTAATAAAATTAATTCTATCTTGTTGAGCATAAAAGACAAAAAAAATTTTTTTTTTTACTCCAAACTTTGAAGTGGTTGTGTATTTGACCTCATCTATACCCCAGCCTTGCTTGCATTTCTTCAGTTGACCCTATCTGTCCTCACCTTGTAAAAAGCCTCCCCATGTTGCTAACATCCTTCCGTCACTAGCATTATTTTCTCCTCCAGATACGCGCTAGTGTAACTGCTTACAGCTTCCGTGACTGACACTGAACTGAAATTCTTATATGTGAAACCTCATTGGTCCCACTGGGTCGGAATATGTTCTTTGTTTTTGGATCCCCAGGCTGAGATGCAGAGGAAACCGATGACAGACTAAACAGTCACTTTCGTGCTTCAGTGGCTCTGTCACGTCACACGTGATCTGCAGTGATGTACAGCGGCCCGCAGGCTGAATGACAGCAGGTGTGATCCCGCACCACAGACGCTATTACACCTATCTTTGCGTTTATTTGCTTCTTGGATTTATTTTTGATAAGTGCGGTGACTAATACATAATGTCAGGTTTGCATCATGTTTATGCGCCTGTGTTTGGTGGGAATTGTTCTCATATATTTAATCTAAGTCAGCAGGTATAGCTAATCCCCGTCTGCGTGGCAGCGTGGGAATGAAGCGGGCAGGTGGCAGGAAGGTAGAGATGCATGATCACCAAAACGTCTTTCTCCGAGCTTCAGCAATATCTGACCTTTTCTGTCGCAACTCATTTTTGCAGAAAGACAGAAAGCCTGGGGTTTACTTCATTGCCATTTCAATGAATTATCATACTAGGGCTGTGAGTTCAAGAAGTAATTTTTGAGTCATCTCATTATGTAGCCTAGTACAATATGGTACAATGAATCTTGCAATCTTTTATATATTTAAATAAAAAATGATATACTAATGAAACCAAATCAATCATGTATCATGGGATGATATATTTAAGTCTCATTATATAATATAGTAAATTACACACACACACACACACACACACACATATATATATATATATATATATATATATATATATATATATATATATATACATATACACATAATTTATTTGATACAAAATACAATATAATTGTTTTTTTTTTTTTTTGCATGTTTTTCACAATATTACATGATTTGTATACTGTAACATTTTAAATACATATATTTTCATTTTTTTACATTTAAATGTTCTTTATTCCTGTGATGGCAAAGCAGCTTGTCGTTTCCTATATTCTTTCTGAAATTATTCTGATATGCTGATTTTTTTTCAGGATTCTTTGTTGAATGAAATGTTCAAAAGAGCAGCATTCATTTGAAATTTGAGGATTTTTGTAACAACAAAGTGTTTACTGTCACTTTTGATCAATTTAATAATAATAGCAAACCTTTGTGAATAAAAGTATTAATTTCTTTCAAAAGATCAACAACTTTTGTGCGTAAATTAATACGTAAATGTTATAAATAAAAGTAAAGTGGCATAGAAATGAAGCAATCATTTTCAGAAATGCTTTTTTAATATTTCACACCAACCTGTATAAAGGCAAGAAGGTTCTTCGTGCTGAGAAAGTTCCCAGTCGTCTGAGGTTGCATGTCTGCTTTTGGCTTGACTTCGCGAGTCGACGGTCTTAGGCATTAATTAACCAAGGATTATTGCATTATTAATAGTGAGCATCCCAGAGTCAGTGAAACGACTTTCATTTCCCTTGTGTGTGATATTGCTACAGGGGAGTCAGTTATTACAGAGATCACTAGACACATGATTCACCCGAATGCAAACCGCTCTGTGTGCTGAGATCTTTCCGGGTTCCCGCATATTCGTATGCGTAGTAGCACCTCATTTGCGTAAAGAAAAGTCACCATTTATAGGTGCTCTGAAAATGAATGACATGAAATGATGGCACGAGCTTCACTATCTTGTGTTTTCGCAGGCCTACATTTAATTAACAAGTTTCCCAAGGCTTCTGAAAAGTTCAGCCGAGGATATTATAATGAACATCGCCTGAAAGAGAGTCACAGACTGACAGAAAACATGCACAACACAACCACACACTCTTTAAATACAGTTTTTTTTTTACTTGAAGTAATATTCATTTAAAGTATTTGCGCAGTATGTACTGACTTGTCCTTCATTTTGGAAAAAAAGAGGATGGAAAGCACAAGGACAGTAATACGGCCCCGGCAGACAAGTGAGCAGCACCCTGAATAAACATATTTTACATAAGCAGCAGTCGCAAATGTTTATATATGCCATAACGTTTACATTTGCAAAACTATCTAATCTATCAGTTCATGTCATAAGCAGCTAAAAAAGGCTTGGCATCCATTTATGCATTTGGCAGT